>NC_090937.1:140428678-140729855 GCF_040938575.1 Ambystoma mexicanum
GTAATGAATATACAGGTAGCTAAATCAGGCATTACCTCCATGTACCTCTACCTCATCCCAGTGCTTGTGTATGAGGCATAGTGCCACCACTATCCACTCCTAACTCACTTAAGTACTCCCTAATTAAATAAGTGTCACACTCATGTAGTCACCAATCCATCCACAATTCCTTTTAACCGCTACTTTCACGAATTCTCCATCCTTCCACTTGCTCACTCACACATCCACACATTGGTATGGTTTGGTATTGTTTATTTATAAAGCGCCTATACACAGGCAAGTGTTTCAAAGCGCTCCAGGAGTTTGGGAACAGAGGGAAAATCAACAGTCCCTCAGAGCCCTTGAAATTCTGTGACAATAATAGTCTGCACAGGCAAAGTAAGTGCGTAAAATACATTTGAAGTAAACTAGTTTCAAGATCAGAAAATAGGTCTGACTGCTATTCTGCAGTTTTGACCAGTGCGATTAAGGGGTGAAGACAGGGCGAACATTCAGACGAGCTTTAGCACAGAGCGTATGGACCATGGAAGTGCAGGGGGGGGGGTTGTACAAGTGCACTCGGTCGGTGGAGACTGGGTAAGTGCAGAGCAGAGAGAGCATCTTCCTAGGGTTAATTGTCTAGTGCAGTGAGTGTGTGAGGGGTGTAGGGCCCAGGGGCAAGTGCGGAAGAGGATCTCTCACAAATGCACCATCACGCCTATGTATGCACTCGCTCAACTATCAATGAACACATCCACTTATAAAAATCAAGAACTGTGAGTTTGTCAGTGTTTGGTGATCAAAGCAAATCCTGCACCAGTATTCTTCCCGGTAGGCGGTAGAAATATGTACACTGGATTGACTCCTATGTCTAGGTTAGGGAAATATATACTGAGTCAGGTCGGTTCACGTTCTCCTGAACTGCATATTAGAAAAGGTAGACGAAGATTCTGACCTCACCAAGGAACTCTAATTCGTCCTCACGTTTAAACAAGATGTAGAAAAACACATGCACGTCAACTGACAGTGTGGGATGTAATGTTATTTATAGTATGGGTTTAAGAGCGCGTTTTGCTTACAATAAAACTGTCAGAAGGAAGCATCTATTTAATTATGGAATCTGCTGGCAGATTGCAATTGTTCTTGTTGTTTTGTTATCTTGGTGATGCTTGCCATGTGTCATGAGACCACTCCGGATGTTGCAGATGCGATACGTTGTATGTTCCTGGCTTGACGATTTCTTTGCCTGTTGCCTGGAGAGAGCAGTTCTGAAATCGCCATGGAAACTCTTGTGCTGAGCGCAAACTCTAAGGTTACATTCATATAAATGAAAGGTGCTGTATTCACAATTTCCAAGAATGTGCAGTCCTCTTAAACATAGATGTTATTCGGTTTGCTTTGTGCTTGCCAGGGGGGGAGGGGGAGGGTGACAAATGAATCTGTTCCTTTCGTTTGATTGAATGTGACAGCTATGCTATGCTACGCTATGATGTGTGGGGCATCTTGACCCATTTCCACTCAAATGAACGGGACGCGTGCCTCTCAGTGAGTACCAACCACCACATGTAAAACAAGTTCTTTGACAGATTATTGCCATTTCTTATTTGTCTAGGGGTGGTAAGCACATAAGTAATTCAGGACACGTGGCAAAACAAAAGAACTGTTATGCATCCATATATCTTCCCTGTATTTAGAAACATTTGGGGGGACTTGTATCTGGTCATTGCATCGAAAGAAATAGGATTGAATGTCATACCAGAGAAGAAGAAAAAGCATTAAAAAAAAGAACCAAATTCTTTTTTTTTTTTTTAAGGTAAAGGGTTAAGTTTAATTGAAAGGGGTTTTAAAGGTTAAACAAGGGGGTTAGGGGTACGCCCCATTTAAACAAAACAGGAAAAAAAACATTGAATGCTTTTTTTCGATGCTTTTTTTCCCCTCTGTTATGGCATTCGATGCTATTGCATTCGATGCAATGACTATAAACCCATTTGACTTCTTTCAACAAGTGATTTTGAAAAAAAAATCCATATGAATTGTATGTATGAGAGGAACCTTTGCTGTGCACATTCTGTAACATTCTGTTGCTTTCAATCTGAAATATTGTTCTATATTCAATGCTTGAACTTTATGTAGGCGAAACAGAAACATTTTCTGTAAACTAAAGATCAGCACAGTAATACAGAAAGTAGAGATTCAAGATGTTCAAATTGTTTCACATTGTTAAACGAGGAAGTGGTCCCTCACAACAATAATATAGTCATTGGCCTGAATGACAAACGCGTTTTACAATGGCAAAATCCCATTGGAAAACGCTTTGTAAATCAGGCCCATTGCATTCTATAGTATTCCACGCAAGATGCACCACCTCTAATCATCTATGAAATAGGCATTTTAATTACAAGATTCAGTGGTCTCAAGGCTAAGGGGCTTCATTGGACCTGCCAGGATTCGAACTCGTGAGGGTTGCCCTGGTGAAAATTCAGTTTCACGCATGGTTAGCCAGCATTGCTCCGGGTACAAATATGCTCTTTCAGTGCACGTTTGCAGTAACACTGTACAGAACTCCCCTTGGGGTCAATGAGGTGATACACTTTTGTGGATCCATTTTTATGGATGTGGATGATACACTTTTGTTGGGTTTGTGATCCCAGAGAAGTATACAAAATGGTGCAGAAGAAGTTTTGGGAGTCTGGGGGGATTGGGGGGAATATAATTGCATACATATATTTGCACAAAAACATGTAACTACCTCTTATAGACGCTTAAAGCATGGTCTGCATTGATTCAGGTTGACAGGGTAAATGGACATAGACCTCTTTGAACGGATGATTCGGGGCATATAGCTTTATGAGAGGGAACATTACCTGGAATATTACTTGGAAATTGTTGAAGATGATTGATTTTTGGATCAGGACTCTAAATATAAATGAATGTTTAATGCTGTTAAGGGTTTTAGACTTTTTGGCAATTGTCTTGGATTTTTAATAATCATATGAAGCACGTTTTAACTAATTAATTTTGTAGTAACTGTATGTTTAGTGTTAATGTGTGAAAAGTACAAATGTGAACTAAAACACACAATTAAAAAAAATCACAATAATACTTGTAATACAGGCAAAATCATGCAGGACAATGAGGGTACGTATTGCTCTGCAGCTGACTTTATGGAGGAAAAGGGGTTCACTTGGTTGTGAACTCCCCCACAAACTCCTGACCTAAATCCTCTTGGATTGGTGTGTGAACAGCAACCATGTAAACAAACCCACCAACAAAGCTGAACTCTTGGAACACATATAAAATACATGTGCAAGCACAGTAAACCACATGAAGAATGTGTTCCCTGTGCTACGGGAGTGAAATTGGGTGGCAACCAATATGTTAGTGTACTCTGTTACCCCTTCTGAATGCTCAAACTACGTACCATTTAGATATGTTATTTAGCTACTCAGTGTGGATACTACTCTCGTCGTCCAGTACATACCATATGAAGAAGAAACACACACTAGACCTGTTCTCAATTGTTTTACCACATGCGCAAGCACTCAAGTATAGCAAAGCATGATTACATGTACAGTAAAAGCAAAGAGTTGGCAGCATAGTGTAACTAAAGGAGGGGGCAGTGAAGGAGGAGTCGGAGCTGGCACAAGAGGAAAGTGGATGGCCTTGAATGGACCAGCCAGTGGTTTTGGAAGCCAAGGAAAGGAGAGGTGGGTGGGTTATATGGGGGAGGTTGACAAATGCCACTAGTTGGGGGCTAAATGCAGAGACGTCTTTATGGGAGGGCAAAAGGGGCATTTGCCCAGGGCCCCCACCATGTAGGGGGCCCCCACAAGGCTGTCTGATCTAAATTAAGATTCCATTGTTCACCAGACTTAAATAGCACAAGCCAGGAGATTGTATAGCATGCTGCTGAGGCGCTAAAGCTATTGTCTGTTTTGCCAAGTACGTTCTGCCTTGATTAATTAATCATGTAATGCTTTCTGTGTTCACTGTGGAATACATAGTTTGTGTGTTCCGTATTGCACAACTTCTGTAGCATTCTTTCCTTCTTGTGGGAATTATGTTAATCATGTGCAATAGCCAAAGTTGAAATCCATTGATAAATTGAGTTCCACAATGATTCAGACGTTAGCTCAGTGTGTTAAGCACGCATTGCAGGGATGTGTGCTCATATGAAAGATTAGAAGAGCACATTGCAGCAAGTCTGCCTGAACCTTTCCTATGTCTGATGTTTATAAACCTACCTGCATATGTAATTGGTTTTGCAACATAAGGTGCTATTATCAGCAATGCTCCTGCACCAGATAGGGGTTGCTATAAAAACTAACATGTCATTCGTATGGTGAAGGTCTGGAAATTGGTTTGTTCAGATGGGGTGTTCTAAAACCTAGGCAATCCCCTCCAACGATGAGCATAAACTATTAGTCCAAAAGGTGAATAAAAGACTGTGGAACCAAAATGTTCATGCTGTATCCTGGCTTTGCCACCAGATGATACAGTGATCCTGGTCAAATCATGTATATCTTGCATTACCTTGCTGTCTTCTGTGAGGTTTGCCTTCTTGCATGCTGGTGGCATCGTTTAGCTCATTACTTGATCTTTCTTCTTATGTAGCCCATTTGAGTGGAAGGGGTGGTAGACAAGAGAGAGCGGACCAGATGGTGTAGGCATTGGCGAAGCATATTTTAAGGTCTGTTCGTTTGACACAAACAACATTTTGCTTTTAGTATAAAAGTCAAAGGTTTTTCTGCACGTTTATGAATGACAATTTCACAAGCCATTGTTTTGGAAGTATTTAAAGCTTAAAAGTACAAAAGACATACCTAGATTAAATCTGTTAAATCACATCGATTGGTATGCTGGTGCTTGTATACTTCCCTTGATGATAGAGAGAATGTAGCTAGAATAATCCCCATTTTGCGTAACACCCTTCTGTAATATTTTGGTTTTAAAAATTGTCAGGTTTGGAAATGTGATTTGTGTACTTTGCAAGTCTGTTTTATAAAATGACATTGTTTTAGTACATGGTAAGAGCTGGAAAAGAAAGTGTTCAAATGCAGAAATTGCAGAGTTGGCACAAATGCCAGCTTCACCTCTTAAGCAAAATGTGATCCTGGTCATCTCATTTAGTCTTGTATTGCCTAAACTCTCAGTGTTGCCAGTCCCTAAACCTTTCAAAATTATCAGCCCTTCATAGTGATTTCCTTCTCAGGGTATGATCTTCATAGACGCCTCTCTCATGGTTTCACTGGCTATAGGGTTGATTCCACTATAATAGTGAGCATTGATATACTGCACACCAGAGGCACTTGTTCCCTTGATCTCTAATGGCAACACTATTTGAAAACCATGCCCCACTTCTAATCTTAGTCTGTCTCGATAGAGGCACCTTCCTGGTAGATTCTAATCTGCATTCACTATCCATGCTATGCTATGTGTTGCTTTCTCCTTCCTTCCAATTGGTCTAATCTATCCATGCATGAGCACTTTTGCATTCTCTGAGGCATCTAATGTGAGTTCTGTGGCTATTCTGGGTTACATGTACCTTTCACATACAGTCCTGCAATAATACTACAGGCTGCATACCTTCCCGGATGCTATTGATAAAAAGTATCCTGTTTCTATACTAGAACAGAAGTAACCTCTTCGTAGATTGCTAATGTTGGCCTTCAAATGCTACTTGTTTTTCAATCTGATTAAAGCAAGAATTAAGAGGGTAAGGGGAATTAAAGGGAGTAAACATGCTTATTTTGAATGCTGCAAGGCATCATGTCTACCTATGGGTTTTGCTCACGGTGGGGAAGGGGGGACGCCAACAGATATACTTGATCACTTAATTCCTTTGGTTTGATTGAGGGAGGCCCCAAAGATGTCCATGCCCAGGGCCCCAAAAAAGCTTAAGATGGCCCTGGCTAAATGGAGGAGAGGTGTTTGAGGTATATCACAATAAGGTTAATGGATACCAAATGTGTCAGGGACAAAGGTGAGGAGAGCTGTATCGAGTATGGGGATGTTTGATGTCTGCACACCGTTATGGCTGCCTGAGGGGTGATGAGTGGGTTAGGGGGGGGCAGAGGCATGCATTAGTTTATTATATTCCTAAAAAGCTGGGTATGTTCACCCTTGCACCTTGCATGAACAAATTCAGGGAGCTGGACCACAGAAAAAAATGAAGGCTTACTTTATTGTCCTATGCATCAAAGTTCACTAGCTCACAGCACTTCTGATGGAGTGCAAACATTACCAAATATTTGCACAGTAAGCATGTCACACTATGTGGGCAATTGATTAATAATCACATACTCCACTTCTGCTGAAAAGGTTTTCAGTGTGTAATTAGGAATTGAGGGACCAACAATGTTCTTCCTCTGAGTCACACATCAGAGGGTACATGGCACGTAGGGCATAACATCGGAAATAGGTGGAAATCAATGGAGGTAAATGAACGAGTGGGACCTGCATGGATGTGGATGTGGAAAAGGTGGATGTGCAAGGGTTGTGGGGGGTAAGCGGATGGCAGGTGGGACAATGGTGGGGGCAGGTGAGGCAAATGTGGGGGCTACAACTATGGGTGACCCAACATCACCCACGTTATTTTCATCTACAATATCTTGTTCAAAGGTGGGAGCAGGTAACCGCTTGCTCTGCACCAACATGTCAAATTGTCCTTGAGTCATTACTCTGCATAGTTAAGATAATGCAAAAACCTCCTGTGAACCTCCAGCTCAGGCAACATCTGCTGCATTCTGGGAGGTGCAAGTTGGTAGTGTGGTTAGCAAAGGTGTAACTTTGGTTGCCCGCCAGTTTGTGTTGGTGCCCCCACCACCACATGGTACATTCCAGTGCCTCCTTCTCCACTTCCTTGTGAAACTGTGGATTTTGGACTGCTTCTTTTAATGTAATGGTCCCCCGCGATACATGTTCATGTCGGCCCATCTCAAACACCAGGTTCCTTGCCAAACTCATTGACCGAACCGCCTACTCCCAACTAAATGCCTTTGTCGAAGCCAACAATCTCCTAGACCCCGCACAATCAGGTTTCAGAGCCTGTCACGGAACTGAAACCACCCTAACCTCAATCTGGGATGACCTTAAAATGACGACTGACTCTGCGGGATGCGCCGCACTAATCTTTCTTGACCTTTCCGCTGTCTTTGACACTATCAATCACTCAATCCTCCTAGACCGCCTCCACTCCCCAGGAATTTGTGGAACCGCTCTTAAATGGATAGCTTCATTCCTCAAAGATAGATACCAAATAACAATACTCTCCACCTATATCTCCCAAGCCTGACCAGTCGACACAGGAGTCCCACAAGGAGCATGCCTATCTGCCCTCCTATTCAATCTCTACTTGATCACCCTCCCACCAATAATTCGTTCACACAACATCTTGTGTTACAACTACGCTGACGACACTGAACTAATTCCAAAACTTATGAACTCAAAACCCAACACCAGACCTGACCTGGCCTCCTGCCTCCTTGACATAGAACTCTGGATGACCCAAAGCCACCTCTTGTTAAACCCCTCCAAAACGGAAATCATGGTATGTGACAACTCCAAACTTCTTCCACACCCACTACCCTGGCCATCCACCGACCCCCGCCAACTCAGTGAAAAATCCTGAATGCATCCTTGACCCTGACCTAAAACTCTCGCGCCATGTCAACAACGTCTCAAAGTCCTGCCACTACCACCTTAAAACCCTTAGGCGCATCTTTCCATATCTCTCATTTCCCAACAGACTCTCCGCGGTTCAATCAATCATTATATCAAGACTCGACTACGCAAACCCCCTATACTTCGGACTCCACGCGTACCAACTAAATAAACTCCAAAGGGCTCAAAATGCGGCAGCCAAAATGCGACTTGCACTCGGCCCAAGAGATCACATCTCCCCAGCCCTTAAGACACTACACTGGCTTCCGGTAGCACGAAGAGTGGCTTTCAAAACCTTATGCATCTCCCATCGAGCACTGCATAAAACCGGCCCTCGATATTTTCAAGACAAGCTAAAACCCTATCACGCCGCACACACCCTATGATCAAGCTCAGCTAGTCTACAAGTCATACCTAAGACAAACTCAGTCAGATTAGGCGGATCGTCATTCTCAGCCTTGGCCCCCACGCTGTGGAACTCACTCCCACCCCACATTCGCCTAAGTGAGGATTTAATGTCCTTCCACAAACTGCTGAAAACCTGGCTCTTCCCCTAAAACCAACCCGTACCAAGCTAACCCAACAGACCAACAGCATCTCAATGACACAAATCCAACAAACTACCTGATGCAAAAAATGGACAGCTAATTGCCCTTAATATAAACTAGAAGAATAAACAGAAATAAAAACTAGAAAAGTTGATCAATGCAGTGAAATGGCTAATAAGAATAAATCATACAGAAACAATAAAGGGATTTAAACTCCTCAAATGGACTTAATGCACAAAGAGTGAACGAAGTGAATGGCGTGGATGAAATAGATAATACTGATGACACCTGTTGAACAGATGAATGCGCTGAGTGTTAGAATGCATACGTGGAAGAACAGATAACTATATAGTTCAAACAAGTGTGTAAATCGAATGAGTGAATAGATCGGATGAGTGTATAGAATAGATGATCAAAGTGAGCAGATAAGTGTGTAAAATGGTTGGGTGTACAAAGCGGACGAGTGTATAGAGCAGATGACTGTGTAAATAACAGAGAAGCGAGTAAAAAACAGGAGTGCGTAGAACTGATGAATGTACAGAACGGAAGAGCGTAAACCGGATTAATGTGTGGAACAGATGAATATGTAGAGCGGATGAGTATGCAGAGCGCAGGAGTGTGGATAGTGGATGAATATGGATGATTACGTTGAATACCGAAGTGCGGAGAGTGTGCAGATCGCTGTGGCAGATACATGTACAGACCTGGCAAATGTATAGAACGGATGAGTGGATACAGCGGATGAGTGGATAGAGCGGATGAGTGGATGGGGCGGATGAGTGGATGGGGCGGATGAGTGGATGGGGCAGATGAATGGATGGGGCAGATGAATGGATGGGGCAGACGAATGGATGGGGCGGACGAGTGGATGGGGCGGACGAGTGGATGGGGCGAACAAGTGTATGGGGTGGACGAGTGTATGGGGTGGATGAGTGTATGGGGCGGGTGAGTGTATGGGGCAGGTGAGTGTATGGGGCGGGTGAGTGTATGGGGAGGGTGAATGTATGGGGCGGGTGAGTGTATGGGGCGGGTGAGTGTATGGGGATGGTTGAGTGTAAAGAGCAGATGAATATACAGAACAGGATTACTGCATATCACCGATTGACCTTATTGCTGTTGAATGAGTAGAAAAAAAGAGTGCATAAAACGGATGAGTACACAAAACAGATGAGTGCGTAGAAAGGATGAGTGCGGGGAGCGGATGAGTGCATAGGAGTGGTTGGGTGCGCATGTGGGGTTGGGTGCGTATGAGGTGTTGGGTGCGTAGAGGGGATGAATGCGTAAAGGGGATGAATGCATAGAGATGCTGAGAGCATAAAGCAGAGGGAATGAGTGAAGAATGTAGATGGAGTCTATATGGATAGAAAAATTATACATGTGAATGGAACTGATCGCATATACGGACTGAACGGGTGCCGGATGTGAATGGAACGGGCGATGCACGTTGACGGAACAATACCGACGAATTGGGTGCCATAGGTGGATGATCGGGTGCCGTATACAGACGAAACGAGTGACGTACATGGGTGAAACGTATAACATAGGTGGTTGGAAACAATGAAACATGATGATGCTATGAATGAAAAAATAAGGATGGAGTGCTTAAAACAACTTGGAACACCCGAAACGGTTTGGGGTAAATAGAGCGCATTTGACTATGGGTGGCAGAGAGGAGTGTGTGTGGCGTCAAGGAGTGCTTGCACGAGACTGTCTGGAGTGCATGCTTGGAGCTAACTGGAGTGCATGCCTGGAGTGCATGCATGGGACAGACAAGAGTACATGCACGGAGCAGACAAGTGTGCATGCGTGAGGCAGGCTGGAGTACGTAGGGCTGACTCGAGTGCATGAGCAGGTCAAGCGGGCTGGAGGATGTAGAGCCAACTGGAGTGCACGAAGATGATAGAAATACGTGACGTATATAGTACGGTCTAGAATGCAGTAAACGTTCAAAAGAGCTTATATCACATCATAACACACCACCACGCTTACTCTCTCCCTAAACCATCACTCATCTAGATCACAGAGATACTATGACACCACTCGGTATAACTGTTCTCATACAAACACTCTGCCTCATACTCCCCATCACTCTAAATAAAAACTGCTAGTTACCCTCCCCCCAGCCAGGCGTTCTCTTCAGGCCTAACGCAGCCACAATCGATCTGGATGAATTCTGCCAGAACGAACACATACTCCTGACCTCTCAACCACCATACCTATCGCTAAAAAGCAGCTATTACACGAATACCGCACCAGCTGCACACATATCCAGGGCTCACACGCACCTTGAATCTCTCTACTCTCTCTATTGACCTGAACTTCGGTTCCCAAGGGCGTTCAATTTACCAGCGCCTTCAGACCATACCAATAGTATATAAGGCGCTATATAAATGCAAAGTAACATAACATAAAATAACATCTGTATACCTGATTTACACCTCATAGCATTGTATTATAAGTGTGTTTTCTATGCAGCATCGCTTACATTTCAATGCACGCGCACAGTCACCTGTCCTTATTCGCCACAGCCATCTCATGTTAACGTATAGTCACACAAAGGCCAGTTGACATCTTCTGCTCTGGTGACACGTATCCCCTGGCCATACAGCACTAAACAACCCAAGCACTTCATCAGTGGCTCACCCATGAGCCCGGTGTCCCCAGCATGTACGCCCTCTGCCCTTTTTCTTTCTGCACGTGCACGCTCGGAATACTCACAAGGCATAGTAGGTTCATCCTTTCTCCTTTTCCCTCCTCTGCTCTTATTAAATATTCTGTTTTGTAATGTATGTCACTCCCTTGTATCTGTCACGATCTGAGATCCACGAAGTTAGGTATACCTCCGTTCCCAAGCACCAGTCAGAGAGGTAAAGAACAACTCTCTGACCGGTTATTGAGACCACAGGTGGTTGGGACAGGAAACACCGGATCCCGGGTGGCTGCAAGAAAAGCACCAGGTTAGACAAGCAATACTGTGCCAACTATAGACAATGTAATTTATGAATATTAAAGACACCTACCCATAGGAAGACCGATGTGGTTTTACACCTAGATGTTTCCCCCCTGGTAGTGTAATGAGATGGGAATGCCTCGACCAGGGCCCACCTGAGAAATACAGTACTGGGTTTGTGGTACTGAGAAAAAGAACAATCCATGGAGTTAATCTTGAGGTTCGTAAGAATCCAGGCAAGGAAAAGTCCAAAGTCACCAAATCCAAAGGGGCAAGAAAAGGCAGTACAAATTCAATGGTGCAAAGGTCACTTCCCGGTAAACAAACACTCCAAGGTTAACAAATCCAGCAGGGGTAATCCAAATCAGTTCCAGGGTTAAAAGCAGGTCCAAAGTTCTAGCGTCAAGAAGAAAAACCAGGTAAGGAGCAAAAATGGCCACGCACCGTTCAGAACAACTGAGAAGCGTTTGAATGGACGCGTGAGCTGCTTTTATGGCGTACTTCCTTGTTCTGTGGGTCATGTGATCCAACCTGGCTTGCCCCTGATTGGGTCTGGGCCTGCATCACGTGACCAACGCGTGAGCGTAGTTTGTAAAAACTACGCGCGTGGTCACATGAGTGGCCATGAGGAAGAAAGGTCCAAAGGGACCACAAGCGCCATGGCTGCCCCCATCCATGCTGGCGCCTCGAATGTTGTGGTGCCGGCGGTGGAGCGTGCCAGCGAGCCGCCGAAGAGGACAGCGACCAGTGGACAGGCACGGTGACTCCCGAGGAACGGCACAGCCCCTGCCAACGTCGGTTTGGGGGGTGCGGGACAGCCACGCTCCACCGCCGCAAGGTAGGTGCGGGTGCGGGAGATTGCATGACAGTATTCCCCTCCTTGACGTGTGGGTGCTTTGAAAAAGTATTGTACTTGCTGTGTAAGCGCCTAACAAGCAAACAATTAAATAAATAAACAAACAAATAAATAAATAAATACCAGAGCAAACAACTCTGCTGATGGCACCTGCGGCCACAGGAGAAGAATATACTCTAAACGTCATTATGGAATAATTTGTTGCTATAGAAAGGCGGAAGACGCTTTCCCCTGTAATGCATGCAACATTCTCTTTCTCCATTCATTTTCAATTAATTTTGATTTCAATTATGTCATTTCTAAAATAAAGACAGTAGATGACACCGTGATTAGAACGTTTGTATAAACATATGATTGTAGAAATACACCACTGTTATTAAAAGCCGTCATTGGATATGAGGGTTCCATGTGTTAATATTGCTGCAAAAATATCGCCATACAAGAATGGCACCGTTTTTTTGCAGTAATATTAACCCATGGATCCTGTGGGGGACACTCCCTCAACCCCCATATTTTTTCAGCGGGAGCAGGAGACACCCCCACAATCCCTGCTCCCATTTACCCCATCAATTATCCATAAATTATCCCCACTAATAATATCGCTTATGGCCGTTTCCTACGACCATATATATGGCGATATTATTGGTGGGGATAATATTACCTGATACTGACATGAGTAGGTAGGACAGGGCAGAGGGCAGTAATCTTTCTGCATAATTGGAAAAAAAAAAACATGAGATAATCTTTATACCACCCTTTTCATTCTCCCAACACACTTGGAATAAAGAAGTCTAATAGAAAAATGTCTGTGATGTGTTGATGACAATGAGCCTCATTACTGGTTTTCCTGGTATTTTGGTGGTAAATTTGCTGAAATTCACCCAAACGTGATTGCTGCTTCAGACAAGGGTTTCCCACAGGATTAGAAGTGGTGCTAGGCCAATGTAGTTTCGGCAGATTTACTACTGGAGGAATTCCCACAAGGTAAATCTGGTGAATTTCAGAAATAAAGTGGATGAGTTACCTCCCGCAACAATCTGGCAGTGAGTCTGCCAAACTTCTTACAAAAATCAGTGGATTTATAGCACGATAATTTTTCTGGTTGTCCACCAAAACCTATAATTTGGAAGAGCAGGAAAACTTCGTAATTCTGTTACCACCCAAAAAAGTAGCAGTAATAGAATTACTGCCACTTTAGTCCCACACCAGAAAACTTGTGATGGGGCTCAATGTCTTTGAATAAGTTTGTCATTTCACATTGAAGATCTCAGTCATCATGGTATGATTTGTGGCATTTCTAAGCAAGGTTAATATTAGGGAATCCACAAAACAAGAGGACGAGAACACGTTTTCATTCTTTATTCTGACAACTCTGACTTCCATTTTTTTTCTTCTATCATTGGCCGGTTGCAGAAAGTGGAAGATGTTGATTGACCCGGTGAATGCCTTGGATGCAATAGTATTTCTTTAATACTACCAAATGAGAAAAACCCTACAGCATGCACGGTTGCATACTTTCCTGTAATATTGCGGGATTGGCCAAGAACGGCATCAATGATGTCCAGTGTAAGTTTAAAAGAACTAATCAGATCATATGGTTCCAGAAAACGTCAGCAATGGCACTGATTGATTTACAGGGTTATGTGAGCCATGTAACTCCCACAATCAGGCGAATTGAGAGCAGGCCCAGTGGTGGTCTTTTGATATGGATAAACATAGTGCTTAATGTCTTATTGGTAGTAGTGTAGAGTGGTAGCCCCGATTTACAGGAGCTCCATATTAAATTTAAAGACAGTACCAAGATACTGCTGTTAAATAAATATAATAGCAATTAAAGAATTACATTCATTCAACTCACAAAACATTGTATTGAGGCATGGAAGACATAAAATGGAGTAAACAAAAACTCATGTGTGCCTACATGATGTAGAAGACATGGGGCCTCATTACGAGGTTGGTGGTAGTCATGGCGCTATTAGCGCCATGACTACCTCCAATACCGGTACCGAGTCTGCCCTCGTACAATGGGGACTTACTGGTCTATTCTGACTTTTGCGGGACCAGTAAGTCCCCATTGAAAAAGCCATTCCCCATTCCCATTTCAGCCCCCATTGGGCTCAATGGGAAGGGGGAAGGCGCTAATACCGGTACCGCAAATTGCGGTACCGTTATTAGCTCTGAAGTCTCTTAATGGGCCCCGTCCATAACGCCTGGTAAAACCAGGCATTTAGGAAGGGACCCGCTAAGGGACCTCGGAATAGGGCACAAAGGGATTACCGGCACCGATGTCCTTAACGGTGCCCAGTATCCCTTTGTGCCCACCTCATAATGAGGCCAAAGGCCTGGGACATCAAAGAACTTGTGACAGCACATCCAAGAAAACACAATTAGAATGCATTATAGGTGGCATGTGAATGGTCCTCCCTACATTTTAGAGCATGTAGAGGAAAAAGCACATTTTGTCATGAGGAATTGGTGTAGTCATTTTGCCTCACTCTGACGAAGGCCCTATCATCCTTATGGAGTTCTATCAAAGCTTAATTAAAGCAATTCTAGTATTTGTTCTGAATGCCCCACAGACACAGTACCTGTCACAGTCACACTCTATTAAGCAAGTCGACGGCTGTGGACAGGTAAATAATTGCAACACACATGGGGTCCCCCTCAGGGTCGGACTGGGACAAGAAATAGGCCCGGACACCCAAAAAAAAGTGGCCCACCCCTTGCCTCAAAAAAGTGGCCCTCAAACCATGATCCATGAATCGCGGCAATTCACGACTTCACAGAAAATGCAACTTATGGAGGGTTAATCTGTCTGTTGCATGTTGGTGTGGTATAGACAAAAAGAGGCTGCCCATGTACCGGGAGGACTGCAGGGCCTATAAAGCTATAACTGGGGGGTGGTCCTACCCCCTAGAATTCAAATGCATGCAATACAATTTAAATGCACAATAGTTTGAACCCTTGCGAACACCCAATTTAATGGGGCATTCACCATTTCTAACAAACACAAACTGCTAATTAACATATATATCATCCATATTTTGTAGAACAGCTTTTTATTAATTAGCTGATACTATGGTTTTACTTTGCATGTTTTTTAGAGTATTCTTTTGTAGAGAGAAAAAGGTGATCAACATGGTAGTGACAAGCCATTGATGTTGAACATAGTTGTGTCTACAGTACAGTACACAAACCTAAAAGTTTACACAGCGTGATAAGTGCGTTAACACATTTCGAGAACAACTCATGAATAGGTGAAAACCAACATGTAGTTAAATACAAAGAACACAGAGTGTATGTGAAAGTAGGAGGAGGGAGATATTCGCTGAAGGTCTCCTATGCCCGGCTAGAGTCTGACCTCGTAGCATGTTGGTGTGGGGCAGTTTTTTTGGTCAAAGTGGGCCATTTTTTGGCCAACATGGCCAGTAACAGTTTAATGAGTTACTTCACTATGCGGCTAGTATTTTTAACCATTGTTGCCTATTTCAATATTCTTTAAATTGAACAATTTGATTACAAATGCAGGACTACAAGTCCCATAGTGCAATATGATGTGACGACAGCGGGTAATCTGAGGGTCTCTCACAGGGCCCCCACACTGTACTGATGTTGGCTGCTGAGCTCCCCGGTGTGCAAGGGTCTATGTGCAAGACTGGCAGGTGTAGCCATTTTGTACTTGTATGCAGTTCAAATGGCAATTAGTCTTGTTTGTTGGATACAGCCTCATGTGTGCAGCTGGTTCCACAACATGCTAAGTGTGGCTATCATATGCCTAGGTTACCCAAACACATGTACACATGATTGATCCTTCACAAAGTACACCGGCACCACAAGACTACATTTCTAAGAATGCACTCTACTTATTTGACACAGAAATTCAAACATGCCCTACATTACACTTTGCCTCACTATGTAGAAACTCCCGATGGCAATACATGTCCCACACTGCACTATGACTGACACAGTGCAGAGCACAAGGAATTCCATGTCCCTACTGATTAATGATGTCACCAATTACCATAGGTGTTCTCTCGGGTGATACTTGTAGGCACCTATACTGGGTGAATCACGGGGCTGGCAGATGCGTATGTCGGAATGCATTCCCTCACTGAATATTTACACCCTCATAGTGCACAGCATGCCTTGGAACACATACAGCTTCTGTACATCTCTCCTCACCAAACTATAGGTCCCCAGACTGCCCTCTGACTCTTGTGATCTACTTATCACAATATACAACGTGGCTTACTTACGAAAAACAGAAGGCTATGTATCCCATAAACCAGCTGGCCACCCTCAAAACAGACACCTCAAGATGTCTACATGTTACAAAAAGCACTCGCTCTGTTCAGAGGCATCCAACACAATATAGAGAAAATGAGTATCAAAGGGAGCCAGGAAAAGCAAGCCAGAGATGGATTATTCGAATTGTGAGTGGAAAGATGAAAGAACACGTTTAGCAGAATCATAGATTGAGCGAAGAGTTGCTAGCTTGCTAGGCCGCTAGACCAATCAGAAGGGCAGAATAGCAGTCGATTCAAGAGAAGATGAACAAATGCTCAATAAAATAAAATAAATAAGGCCACAATTAGAATTGTTCGCAGAGTAAAAGGAAAGAAAAGGACGAGCCTTGTGCATGTTATACAAATGGAAACTACAGGAATGAGCAATGTTAAAAATGTAAAGGGAATCAGATCACAAATAACATCAGGATTGTGTGTTATCCTCCCCAAAGCATGGCAGCAGCATGGAAGCATCTGGCAGAACTCTGTGGGATACATGTTTGTTGTAGTTACAGCCAGGGCATACACAAGTAGTTAGACAAGAGTCTCAAAGGCAAGCACCTTTTGCATGATCCCATCCTCTCTGATCCCAACCATCACCTCACTCAGGTATCACATACCACACTCAGCATTCCACAAATACCCCGCATGTCAGCCACTGTTGGTACAACATAGCAAGGTCACAGAACACCACACACCTCCTTTCCTAAAACAATCAAAAAGTCCTAGCACCAATACCAAGATGTAACCAACCAACCAACAGAGAATCCATTCAGAGAACCAATACTCACATACAGACCAAATCGTCATAAAGCATTAAGGAGTGAGCACTACCATGCAAGGTGTGCCATGATGCACATAAAACGTAAGCGGTCCAACATATCAACCAACATAAGCACGGGCAGGCTTTAAAACATGCCCACAGGGTAGACGAGCAATAACGTCTTTTTGCGGAACCTGAGCCGGATCCAAGCTCTAGATGCAGAGCAAAACTTGTTACATTGCAAACACACTGAAACCCCAAAATCGTCCTTTCGTCACCATATCACAAAGCTGGGATAAATAAGCAGGACGTAATTCCTGTGTGTGCTTGGAGTGGTGCTCTCACTGGTCATCAATAGGGCATGCTGTGTACGTATCTCGTGAAGGAGGCGGCCCGGCCAGCACGTACAAGGTAAGGGAGGTGGGGGCGTGCATTGCACCCTGCCTGATGCTATATCACTGCAGAAGCCGGGAACCTTCAGTAATCAACAGCACCCCATCTACGGTCCATCCCGAGACCTGCTACCATGCATGCTCCCAAAAGCCCTATGAGCTGCAGGGGCCAGGGCTGCAAGTCGTGCTGTGCCTAATGTACCTATCTTCCCGCAGAATACATGTTTATTCATGTGTAAAGCGCACACGCTTCTTGGCGCTGAACCAGGCAATAATGTAATATATTTTTAATGGTTAATGCAACGCGCTTCTTGACACTACAGCAGGCAATAATTGACATCTCTTCGCTCTAGCTCTAAAATGTGTATTCATTTGTGAAAGCAAACCGCTTCTTGGCGCCATAGCAGACACTAAAATGTATCTCTTTCCTGCTCAGACTCGCTGGGACTGGGAGTAATATGGATGTCAGTTGGTAAAGCGCACACGCTTCGTGGCGCTGTAGCAGAGAATAATGCATATCTCTTCCCAGTGGCACTGAAATGTGTATCCATTTGTAAAGCACCAATGCACATCTCTGCTCGCTGTGGTGATGCCACATGTGCATTCTGTTATTCATTTGGAAAGCACACCTGCTTCTAGGGGCTGCAGCCGACAATGGTGTGAATCCCTCCCGCTGACTCCGATAGATTTATTCATGTGTGAAGCGCAGACGTTTCTTGGCGCTGCAGAAGACAATAATGTACAGTCTTCCCACCGGCTCTTATATGTGTGTTAATTGGTAAAGCACACTGCTTCTCAGTAGGGTTAGGAGCAGCAGACTAGTTGGACAGCACAGACCAAGACTCGGAGGGCTGTGGCTTGAAGAACAGAGGGCGAGTGATGGACTAATCCTTCACTGAAGGAAATGTGCGTGCGCGGACTGCGCGCATGTGATCCTTTACTGTCCAGCTTGCATTGAACCTGTTGGCAGTTGCAAACAAAAGGCCCTCTGAAAGGGTGCCCAATGCCTGGCCAGTGGCCACATGTCACACAGCAAAAAACTGCACAATGAAACAGTAGTCAAAAGGGATCGTGCGAGAAGGCCTGCAGCCACTTCACATGTCTCCTTAGTGAGTTAAAGCGGACTACAAGTCCCAGCAGTCCCCGTAGTTGGGTCGCCATACCCCCACCGCAATGCACATTAGCACTTAGGTGGGCAAGCCAATAAAATTAAATGGAGAGTCGTGCCAGATCCAAGCCGGATGTCTGGCTTGGCCCAAAGAGCCAAACAACAAGCTGAAACATTGAAAGACGTGTTAAACGGCATAATATTATGTAATTAACTGAAGAGACATAATACAAAATGTTGTATTCATCATCCCCATCGAATACTATAAATAATCATTGTCTACAAGCAAAACTGGATTAGAACGTTTCTGAAGAACGATGAACTCACACCTGGGGGCCCTTGAATGAAAGCGCAACAGGGTGGGGGGGCATGACGATACCGGTCCTTGACCACGCCGACGACAGCTCCTCTCCTCCACTGCTGGCTGTGCTGGCTGCTGCACACTCCCTTCTGGCTGCTGCTGAGGGCGGCCTGAGGCTGAGCCACATGAGGTGCCGAAGGTGGCGGTGGAGAGCGGGCGTGCTACTGCTGCAGTCTGCTGCTACCTCTGTGTGTGTACCCAAAATGCCCAGGTCAAGCAATACCCTGACGAGAGAGGTCACAGGATTGACCTGACCTCTTCATGCTGAAGGCGCGCAGTTCTGCATTGCATTGGCTCACAGTCGCTGTCATTTCCCAGTTCCCAGCCCCAGGGCACTCAGACAAAGTTACTTTCAACTTTGTAAGTGTATCAATTTGATGTTGTAACTTGGCACCTGCAAAGTTGAAAGGAACTAGCCAACTTGCAAATGGACTGGACTGCCGTGTGCGCACTGCGAGGCCAGGCCCGGAAACCCAGACAGGGTGGGTGGGGATAGGTGTAACTAAGTGTTACAATTCGCAATCAGAAGTGGCCTGGCAGGCGCCAGCCATGCTGTCGCCGGATGCCAGACCTGTGGGCTGACGGAGGACGCCACACTAAAGCAGGCCAGCACCGGGGGCTGGTTCCTGAAGTGTGAAGGCTTCACAATGAAGCCCATGCCTGGGCCGAAACCGGCCCACATGGTCTTCAGGAACCGGCCCCCAGGTCCCAAGCCATGACTTTGCATCGGCCACGGGCCGATGGGCCGACGACCCAATCCGACCCTGGTCCCCCTTAATGAACAAGAATTTTCCAAGAATCAGATATATTCCCAATCCTTCCCAGAATCTTAGTTGTGAAACGGACAAAACATTATTGAAGTAAACCCATTTAGAGATGTACAACAGAAGGATGCGCGCAAAGGAAACAAGCAATCCAGAAGACGAATAGGTTTATCGAGGTTGGGAGTTCATTGTTACCCTTTCTATAGATTGGAAACAATAAAGCATCCTTCCAAGACCCTGGGAAGAAGATAGCATTAATCATGGCACTAAATAGGAGGAAAAAGAAAACCAACCAGAAAGAGGTGTCACATTTAAACATATCCTCAGGTCCAGGTGCTTTCTAGAGCTTTGTGCACACATGAATTTCAAACACCGATGAAAAGGTGAACTTGATTTTACCTGGGGTAGCCAATTTAAGATATGGCATAAAGTAGAGGGTTCTTTGGGATTATTTCCATTGAATTTCCTCTGACGTAATTCAGTAAAATGGGCCAGCTAAACATCCGCAGGAACAATGAAACTAATTTCTTCATCGACACTAAGGAGGCTATGACTAACATTCACAATCACCTGAAATTTTCTCCCACCTTTCTTGCGTGATCCAACTAAGAGCAAGTCCCAAACTAAATTAACCCTATACTTATGCCTTTTTCCAGGGCTAGTCTATAATCTCTACTGCACTGCCCTTACCCTGGAATCGATTGATTGCAACTTAAGTGTTTTTCATAGATTTTTTGTTGCAAGCTTTTATTTGAAATCAAAACACCCCTTTCGGGGGACCGGTGTTCTGAACCTTAATTTAGGATCATAATAGCCAGGTAAAGAACCTAGAGACCACTCAATATCACTATTTAGTAACTTGAAACCAGATCCAGCCACATAACAATGATTCCATATTTTCGGAATAAAGCATTGATGGTCCAAAACAATTATATCAAATAATAGTGGTGATTTCTCTGGTTCCCAACATGTTGTACATATTGATAGTGGTGTCAATGTTGGAGATAACCTCAAGTCTATTCACCATTTTAAGAGTGAACGTGAGAGGTTGATGTTCACTCTGAGGCCTATCTGCAAGACAGAAATCAATAATATTAGGCCAGCATTTCAAAGGTATACATATATAATCAATAATGCGTTGACCCTTGTGTCCCACAAAAGACTGTTCCTGGGTTGATCAGCAGGAAATAGACGGTAGCTCGACATTAAGACCAGGATCAATTAGCAAACTGCCTGTTGTAATACATTGTGAGCAGATTTATTATCACAGAGTACAGGTATGCTCAGAAAAATTACGATTGATCTAGGTTAGTTTTCCCATACATGTGTTGAAATCTTCCCCAATTATCTAGATGACAGTTGTGGGCATTGTATCTATTTGTTCTTTCATCTTATCATAAAATACATTCATAGATAAGATTAGAGTAGTCTTTTTGGCATTATGAAAATGAACAAAATACACAATAGGAAGAAAACTTCCAAAAGTCATTTTAGCACCCTGCATGATCAAATAGTAATTACAAACAAGTTCTAGGAGTCCACTCAGAGTTGTGGTGTATAAGGGAAACAGTAATAGTCCAAGGTATAATCCTCAAAATCAATTCTGCATTCTTTGTAACATTAGGTGCCTTCAATGACAGCAATGAAGGCTCACAGATAACTGAATCTACACCATGCCTATGGCCTATGAGGTTAGCACCTACTCAATCAACACATGGTCAGCCCCACGGAACGGCCTATATGTTTCCCCTCTGGGTATCAAGCATACTTCACAATAAAGTGTTTGATTTGTTTGTACTCAATTCAAATCCTTGAGACTCTCTACTGTTTGAAACTATTATAAAAAGGGATCTCCTTGTGGTAGAGAGTACCAAAACCCTGACTACACTCCTTCATAGGTTGGGAGGACATCCATAGTGCTTAACCATGACAGTCTTGAGGAGCAAAGATATTGTCTTGAACTGCTTCTATGTGCCCTCCTCTGTTCACACAAATTAGGTGGATAAAAAAAAAATCTTAAAGTTAGCAATCTGATATTCGAGCCTCTGGAGGGATTACCAAAAAAAGGACCCAAAATGTATGAAGCAACTAAGGGTGATACAAAAGAAAGTATAATAAAGTCACCCTTGAGAGTATTTTGGTGTGGCCAACCCTCGGCGCTTGTTTCATCTCACCATTAAGAAAAGTTAGGGGGTTCACATGGACCTCAGTATAGGTGGTATTCAACTAGTTGTCAGCCACATTTACAATTGTTACTGAATCATCTACTCCTTTATCTGACAGGGGAATTTGTCATGATTAAGACATACGGGTAGAGTGGTGGGGGAAAGCCAGGGATTTGGCTCCTGGTTCTGTCAGGTATCAAGACTATTATGCAGTGAATTCCTCATCTTGTTTTTTGCAGTGGCCTAATTTGCTACTGTCAGGTAATATTTAATGTAAAAATGGACAGTCGTACTATTATTTAATTTACTTTTAGTATTAACCCAATGATGTTCCTTCTGGTGTTTGGGGCAACCAGAATTCCTTAGGCAGTGAATGCAGCTGTTTGATCAATTGAATCACTCCTCCCTTGTTTGCTTATATGGGTAGGTCTTAGACATGTGCAAGCTCAATCAAATCTTTTGCCACTACCGCATTAAGAATAGACCAACCCGTTTGCATGCTGGGGGTAGATTGGCCACCAACTGCTTTACTACTATATCGGGTTGGCCTGGGAAGAGCCCAAAAGTTTGTTCCCATAAATAGAAATATTGTGAGAGCATTATGTGCTCACTTCCAATTGAGAGATGATTTTGTCACAACTTTGCTTAAGTTGGCCAGGGATTTCTTCAAAAGAAGTCCCCAAAGATAGTGATGTTCAATATAATCCTTTGAGGCGCATCTGATAAATATGAACTGATGGTCACACACATAATAGATAACAGTCTCTGTAGATTTTCCAAAAAGGACTTTCCTAATTCCCTCCTTAGAAGAACCCCCAGGCCACACAGTTATGCTGATGCTGGTCCCACTGTCAGGGGACATGCACTGTTTTTCTTTCATTGAGGTGGCCCCTTCCTCCTTGGAACCAGCTTGAGGCAATGCAGTCCAGAATTGTCTAGTTCCCACCTCGTCCGGATCTAATGTCTTTGATCAGTCATCATTGGACATGCTATCTGTCCCAGCACAGGAGTCCTTGGTCACAGGGCATATAATATAGAAAGAACATGACAGATGAAGAATGAAGAATAATGCAAACTGAAACTTATCATTTCATAATAAAGTGTAACAGCGCTACTGCACTTGTTTTGCCTCAGCAGAGGAATCACACAGTCATGCATTTACAGTAAAAATGGTAAAAACAGTGATAACATACCTTTAAAAAATGAAAGAATAAAACAACAGAGGAACTCCTTGTGGGTGCCGGAAACTCATTCACTCCTTACAATGAATACTGAAAGTGTGGCACAATATATAAATGTGATGGAAAATCAAACCTATATATGAGCTATATACACACAGTTTGATATCTCTGTGGCCAGTACTGCTCAGTTGCTTACTATAGGTGATCTGACCCCAGACATTTTTGAAAATCTTGGGGCTAAAGAGATTGCATTTGTGTGGTGCAGACTCTCACTGTCTTTCGACCCAGAATAGGGTTAGAGAAAAGCACCTTGGCCCATCAAGCCACACTGCGAATGCAGCTGACCAAAGGCACTTCTGACAGCCCAAAAAATGAAACAGTCTCACAGATGGTCATAAGAAACCAACCAACATGAAATAAATGACAAGTGTTTAATTTATAACAAAGCAGTTGTTCTGAAAACCTTGTGGAGGGACACATTACTGGGATCCCTGTTATTTCCCTCATCCTTTCGCGCACTCCCCCCACCCTAGGCCAGGTATCCCTATTCTCCATTAGTCCCCGGAGGAGGGCTACTCACTGTGGGACTGCACAATTGCCCCTAATTCTAGCATTTTCTTTAGTTCTTATCTTACAATACTTTTTGGAGATTCAGGTAAGTGGTAGGGTTTAAGTCTGATAACTTGTCCAGTCGAGGTCCAGATTTTCTTACTCTCCCTGGTTTTTCTGAGACGACATCAGGGAAAGAATGTTGGACTGAGTCCTTATGAGTATTGGTTTTTAAACTCAGAAGAATTGTCACCACACGTACTTGTGTCAGTTAGGGGTCTCTTGGTTGTAGGTCTTTTAGAGAGCTACGAGGTGGGGGTGTTATTTTCTCTCCAGACTCCAGATTTTCTATTTATTGACATGGTGCATCTGAAAGAGTTTTATTCAATGTGTCTGCTGTACTATGTTGGTCAAGAAAGATATTGATTCCATCATATTGTATGGTTCATGATATCGGGCCAATACTGGTAGGAAGAAGTACCATTATTGTATGCTCTACTTTGAAGATAACCAGTTCTGCGATTGTATTACAGTGTTTTTCCTGTCTTTCTTGGGAGAGTTTCATGTGTTTTCATATCCAGAACATCTCTGGGATTTTGGCCATAGACCAATTTAAATGGGGTGAAACTTGTTGAGACCCGCAGGGTCTTCCTGACGGCAAAGAGGGCCTATGGGATAAGGTCATCCAAATTATTCTGTATTTGTCTACACACCTTCTCAACAATTTATTTAAGTTTTGGTTGAATGGTTCAACCACTACCCATCCACCCAAAGATGGTAAATGGACTGTGCAGTGTTTTTTTTATAGTTATGAACTCCTTCATTTTGTAAATGATCTTGGACATAAAGCTACTTTCCTGGTCAGTGAGGGCTTTGTTAGGGAATCTACACTAGGCTAAGAACGGAATTAAATCCTTAGGAAAATCTTTGGAAGTATTGCTTCACAACAAGAACGCATCTGAATAGCAGGTGACATAGTCCATTATGACTAAGAAGGCTTTGCTGATTATTCTAGATGGCTCCCGGAGTCACACAATGTCCATTACGTTATGAAGAAAGAATACTTCAATGATAGCCAGCAGTTGGAGAGGGGCCCTTTGCACATCATCCTGGGAAGTCTTGTGAGAAATTTGGAACTCTGCTCAAAAGTTCTCGATCTATGCATGCATCCCTGGTGAATAGAAAAAACTGTTAACATTCTTCTGAGTCTTCTCAATGCTCAGGTGGCCAGTCATGAGGTGGGAATGTTGCAGTTTCTAAACGGCTTTCTAGAACATTTAGGAATCAACAGTTTATAGCTGTTCCGTTCATCACCTCTGGGGTTTACTTCCACTTGGGAGATCAACCCCCTTCAATCCACAAAGCAAGGTGTCTTCATGGTCATATTCTTGGTTTGTGAAATCAAATTTGTTCATGCCTGTTGCAACATAGGGCCCAGATGTTGCAGCTTCACAAACTCAGAGTATAATGGGCCTTGACTTCCCAATGGCCAAGGGCTGCTGTGTCCAAAATGGGCCATCTATTAGAATTCCTCACTGCATATTTCATGTATCATAGAGTGCTTCCATTTCTTTAAGTTCCGGGTCAAGGATTTTCTAACAACTGGGTGAAGGCTTGGCCAGGCTTGATAATGTGTGTTATTCCCCCGATTCAACAAGACAACCGTCACTTCTCCCCTGTAGTAACCATCAACCTTTCCAGCTCCAACATCTAGGGAATATTTGTGGGCTAAGCCCGACTTTATGGTGATCTCACCGCACTCAGGATTGCTAGCATTGAGTGGACTCTGTATTAGCACATACACTATAGCCACTTCTGATGCCACTTGTCACAAATGGCCGTAAGAATCCAACATTTCAAATGTGTTTTTTTATAATATACAAAAGTTGTTGTGGGTACCTCATAGAGGAGCAGAATAAGGGCATCCCTTTGACTTTCCTTGTTCTTACCAGGACTCGTGCCACCATAGCCCATGCATCTCTACTCCCCTTCTAGTCCCTCAAAATGTTCTACTTCTAATGCTGGAAACCCCTACTGCCTTCACTGTCTACTTCTACTGGAAGACCTATAGTGCGTGGCTTTTTTTTACTTTCTTCCTAGAGGATTTCCAAGGGTTTCCTGTTCTTAAACTGTCCCATAGTATTATGGTACATTTTCACAGCATGCTCTTTCACACCTTTCTCTGTCCATTTGTATCTATCTCCTCCTATATTTGTTATTGTTATACCTCTTTTCCTTCATTCCCTGATCTCACCACGTTCCACAAGGTCAGATCATTTTGGCACAGGCCTCTAGAACAACAATGTAAATGGCAAAAAGGCAGGGCCAACATGCTAACAATGGTCTGTTTTTGGAGCAAAGGGTGACATTATGATGAGTTTCTTTACCTTAGACCATTTTGCACAAACACATATTAATATAAATCCACATTACACGAAGACGTTTTACCCAACCATCCATTCTAAGCACTAAGGAAACACTATCTTTCAATTGGCATGATATGACATTTGCAAGTGTGTGACACATTTTCATTGTATACTGACTATAATCTTACAGTTGAATCCTCATGATAACCACAATAAATTGAGAAAGCAATAGACTTTGACAAGTAGGCATACTAATATCAGATATATTCATATAAAAGGGAGAGACTGATCGAGGGATGGAGCAAAGGAGAGATGGTGTTTCATCGGGATAGAGGGTGTAATGAAGGGGGGAGGGGAGTGTCACGGATTTCCCCCTTTCTCACCTGAGTTCGATCCTTGCAGGAATTCTTGGAAGAAGCCTTCTTGTGTACGGATCGCGTTTTGTACAAGCCCGCGTGAGCCTCTCCTGGTTCCAGCGTGCGTTCAGCGTCCAGGGGTACTCGGAGTCTCCGGGAAGTCCTGGAAACGAGGGAGGTGTACTCGGAGGCGGTACACGAGATCCGGGAATCACTGCAGAGTGACGAGGGAGGAAGGGAAGAGGGGGAAATCGAGGGTCTGGGAACCAGGAAACAAGAGATTAGTTACAGCGAACTACGGAGCACACGTCTAGCCACTGCAAGCGGTAGCGTTGAGACACACAGGGTCGCAGAGGTGTGGTCTCTTTGTAGAACAAGCTACGTCTGACGTGGAGGCTGGTGGAGAGAGTACAACGTTAGACGGCCATGTTGGAAGTATCAAGGAGTGCAAGCCCCTTTGTGACAGAGACCAGGCAGTCCAAAAGGGGCGCATTCTATGGATCATGACAGCATGCCTCCTCCGAAAACCTGTCCCACCAGGTTTGCCCGGGTGTATGAGATGATATCTTCTGAGCAATCGAGGTGTATTCAGATTTGAAAATGGTTCCCAGTTCTTTCACTAGGAGGATATACTTTCCACTCAACCAGGTATTGAAGTTGACCCCGTTTATACCTGGAGTTGCATATTCTGGATACTTCATATTCCAGCTGGTCATCCACAACCACGGGGTTGGGTCTGAAGGACTTCCGGGAGGACTGGACGTAAGGTTTTAATAAAGAAGTGTGAAAAACTGGATGAATCTTCTTCCAGGAGTCTGGCAATTTGAGCGGGAATGTCACTGGGTTTATGATTCCATTATGGAAAAAGGGCCATAGTACCGGGGAGACAGTTTGTTTGGTCGTAAATGTCGAGGCAGTAGTTTTGAGGACAGCAAGACCTTATCACTGACTGCATATGAAGGTTGTGGTCTTCTTTTGGTCCGCATAACGCTTGGTGTGAGTTCGGGCATTTTCTAAGTTTTCTTTGACTTCCTTGTGTACGTTGATGAGAGTTTCAATCCAGGAGTCGACTATTGGTACTGGTGTGGGATGTGGGAGAATGGAAGGTAGAACCGAAAGTTGGAATCCTTGGCTGCAAAAAAAGGGCTGGTCTTGACTGCCGAGTGATCAGAATTGTTGTAGGTGAATTCAGCCACAGGTATTAAGAGTGAACAGTCGTCCTGTACCTTGGTGGTGAAACAACAAAGGTATTGCTCCAGGGTCTGGTTCACATGTTCGGTAGCTCTGTTAGTCTGTGGATGATAACCTGAAGAGAGGGCACGTTGGATTCCTAGAATACGGCATAAGTGTTTCCAGAATTGAGAAATGTATTGAGGTCCCCTGTCTGATATGATCTTGGAAGGGAGTCCATGAAGTCGAAATATGTGTTCCAGGAAGATGCCAGCGAGTTCTGAGGAAGATGTCAATTTGTACAATGGTGTAAAATGAGCCATTTGGGTGAATAAATCAATGGTGAGCATGATAATTGTGTAACCTCTGGATGGTGGTAATTAATAAAGTCTGTAGCGATGAATTCCCAGGGCCTAGACGGCAGCGTAGGTTGAAGTAAGAGACCTGCCGGTTTCTTGTTATCATGCTTGTTTTGATTGCAGACTTCACAGGCTTATATGTACCGTTGAACGTCAATTTTCATTTTAGGCCACCAAAATTGTCTTTGTATGAGACGGAGGGTGTTGGTGACGCCACGATGTCCGGAGTGAAGTATATCGTGACAGAGGTTAATAATCTGTTGTTGTAGTCTCTGTGTGGGAATGACCAGGCCATTATCCTTAAACAGGTACCTGTCTCTTGTTCTAAGATTCCACCGATTCTTCCCCGTAAATTCCTTCCAGATCTCAGAGGACTTGGTTTGCATCAGAATGTCTTCGAGGAAACTGATTGCTTGTGCTACAAAAATTGTGTGGGGAAACATCTTTGGGAAGGACCGATCTTTAAGAGTTTCGTAGTCGGACGTCGGGATAAGGCGTCAGCAATTATGTTCTGTGATCCGGGGACATGATGGATGTGGAACTGGTACTGGGCAAAGAAGAAGGCCCAACGGGCTTGACGACAATTCCTACATCCCAAAGATTGTAGAACTTGAAGATTTTATTGGTACGTACAGACCTGAACAGGATGTTTAGCTCCCAGAAGTAGATGACGCCATTCTGTGAAGGCTTGACGGATGGCTAACAGCTCCTTTTCCAAGATGGAATAATGAGTCTTGCTGGGAGTCAGGGTTTGTGAAAGGTAAGCAATGGGATGTTCTAATTTGTCCTCGAATTCCTGTTTTAGTACTGCTCCTATGGCATAGTTACAGGCATCCGTCTACACTAGAAATGGTCGATTAATATCAGGTTGAGCTAGGATAGGGGCTTGAGTAAACTCTGCTTTTAATTGTTGGAATGCCTTATCTTGAGCTGATGTCCAGAGAAAGTGAGTATCTTTCTTCAACAATGCAATGATCGGTTGAACTATCTCAGAAAAGGACGGTATGAATTTCCGGTAAAAGTAGGCAAGCCCCTGGAAGGATTGAATCTGTTTCATGGTAGTGGGAACAGGCCAAGATAGTATGGCTTTTACCTTTGAGTGATCCATTCCAATTCCTTCTGGACTAAGGACAAATCCTAGATAGTGAACAGTAGAGACATGAAAAGGGCATTTCTCGGGTTTAGTTAGGAGTTTGTTTTCACGTAGCCATTGTAAGACTGCCTTAACATGTTCTTCATGCTTTAGATGGTCCTTGGAGTAAATCAAGATATCATCCAGGTAAACTATGACGAAGAGGAACAGCATGTCAGAAAACACCCGATCCATGAAACGTTGGAAGACTGCTGGGGCATTAACGAGTCCGAAGGGCATGACCAGGTATTCAAAGTGACCAAATGGTGTTCTAAAGGCTGTTTTCCATTTGTCTCCTTCCCTGATACGGATCAGATGGTAGGCACCCCTGAGATCCAATTTTGTGAATACTACAGCTCCTCTCAACGCTTCCAGGATATCTGAGATTAAGGGCAATGGGTAGCGGTCCTTGAGGGTGCATTGATTTAATCCACGATAATCAAGTCAAGGCCTAAGCTTTTTAGTGTCTTTCTTGGGAACAAAAAACAACGAAGCCCTAGCTGGAGATTTGGATGGTCTTATGGTGCCATTTACAAGGTTGGTATCCAAGTATTCTCGAAGGGCCCTTTTTTCTGGTTCGGATAAAATGAACATCCTTCCAAAGGGAATCACTGCTGAAGGTTCTGTATCAATAGCACAGTCTTCAAGTCTGTGAGGGGGTAGGGCCTGGACTATAGCAGTTGAGAACACATCAGCGTATTCCTGATAGGCCTTAGGAACCTGTATGATATTTGAAACCATGAATGGGCCTTGCTGGTCTGTTGGCGTGCCTTCAGAATATGTCGAGGAGGAATCCAGGAATAGACAGTGAGACATGCAATGCTCAGAACCAAGAAACAAGGATCCTGCTGCCCAGTTCATATATGGGTTGTGCTTTCGTAACCAGGGCATACCCAGTACCATTGGGTAATGAGCTGACTTTATGATGTCAAATATGATTACCTCTTGATGCTGGTTTATCGAGAGTTGGATCTCTTTGGTCTGTAAGGTTATGGGTCCTGGAGAAAGAGGTCTTCCGTCGATCGCCTCCACAGGTTGCATGATGCCTCGAGTTTCATATGGAATGTGGTGGCTAAAGACCCACTCTTGATCTATGAATATCCCCATGGCTCCACAATCCACCAAGGCAAAACTGGGGTAGGTCTCATTCCTGGATGGCGATAGAAAGGCCTGTAATATCACTAGATTTGTTCTGTCCAGGAGAGTTCAAGGATGGAATAGATGTGGAGCAAACATCTCTCTCCCAAAGCCTTGCTCCATCTAGGATCGGGAGCTGGTGTTTCCCGAACACGGTGGAGGGGCTAGAGGACACTCTCTAACTAGATGTTTATCCGAGGCACAACACATATATAACCCTGTGTGAATCCTTCGCATCCTTTCTTGCGGGGATATGGGTCCACGGAAAGCCCCTAATTGCATGGGTTCTGGATCGTTAACTCAGGCAGGAGTAGGCTCAGACTTCGAGGAGGTCTCAATGGAAACCTTCTGGAAGGGCATCTTGGTTTTCTTTTTCTCTGCCTTCCTTTCCTGGATACAAAAGTCTATTTGCAAAGCGAGATCCATAAGAGCCTGGAATGAACTTGGCCGAGCCACTTTGGCTAGTTCATCTTTGATGTCTTCATTTAGCCCCCGTCGGAAAAGAGTAAAGCATGCTTCTGAGGACCAATCCGCTTCTTTAGCCAATTGTTTAAATCGTGTTACATAAGTAAGCATGTCCTGGGAACTTTGCTCGAAATCAAGTAGACATTCCTAGGTGCTAAAGACCTTTTCTGGGTGGTGAAACATGGTCTTAAGGGCCTGAATAAATCCGTTGTCATCATCCATTAGGGCATCTCCAGAATTGACTGAAGGTGTGGCCCAGGTTAGTGCATTTCCGGAGAGGTGCGAAATTATAAAGACCACATTAGCCCTGGGGGTAGAAAAGTAGTAGGGCTTAAAGGTAAAGTGGACTAAACAGGAGTCAAGGAATCCACAAAGGGTTTTTGCAGACCCATCGTATTTATGTACAATGCCGCCCAGTAGTACGCTTTCCTTTGTAGCAGAATCACGGGACAAAACTAATTGTTTTAATGCGGCATTTCCCTCTTTCAGATTCTGCACTTTGATCGTTAATTCTTGCATGCGACACATGAGATCCTGAACGGCCGCCTCCATGTCCGATTCAACGTCGGTCGTTTGGCGTCTCAATCTGTCACAGATTTCCCCCTTTCTCACCTGAGTTCGATCCTTGCAGGAATTCTTGGAAGGAGCCTTCTTGCGTACGGATCGGGTTTTGTACAAGCCCGCACGAGCCTCTTCTGGTTCCAGCGTGCATTCAGCGTTCAGCATCCAGGGGTACTGGGAGTCTCCGGGAAGTCCTGGAAACGAGGGAGGTGTACTCGGAGGCGGTACACGAGATCCAGGAATCAAGGCAGAGTAAGGAGGGAGGGAGGAAGGGAAGAGGGGTAATCACGGGTCCGGGAACCAGCAAACAAGAGATTAGTTACAGCCGACTATGGAGCACACGTCTAACCACTGCAAGCGGTAGCGTTGAGACGCGTGGGGCTACGGAGGCATGGGGCCTCATTACGAGTCAGGCGTTAAGGGGTTAACGGCACCGTAAACGGCGCCGACCCTTAACGCCTGAATACAAGGTCCCTTAGCGCCACGGTGATTTTAACGCCTGCTTTTTGCAGGCGTTAAAATCCATGGCGCTAAGGGACCATGGTGCTAATTACGACACCGTAATTTACGGTGGCGTAATTAGTGCCTTCCCCACTCCCATTATGCCCTATGGGGCAAAAATGGGAATGGGGAAGGGTAAAATGGGAAATGGGGATTTACCACCCCACTCACCTTGGAATGGGGCGGTAAATCCGCCATCCACCATGGTGTAAACGTAGTTTACACCATGGTGGTAAGGGTACGACCCAGGCGGTAACTTAGCGCCTGGGTCGTAATGAGGCCCATGGTCTCTTTGTAGAATGAGCTACGTCTGATGTGGAGGCTGGTGGAGAGTGTACCACGTTAGACGGCCATGTTGGAAATATCAAGGAGTGCAAGCCCTGTTGTGACAGAGACCAGGAAGTCATGACAGGGAGATGGTGGGAGTGAGGGAAGGAGGGAGTTGGGGATGCATGGATAGATAGATGGATGGAGGGAATGAGGTAGTGATGGATAGATGAATGTATGGATGGATGGAAAGAGCGATGTCAGTAACACACGTATGAAGATATGAGTTATTTAAATGAAAGAAGTTCAAATGGAAAATGATGCAGCGAGTTTGGCCAGTGAAGGTACAGTAATGTTTGTAAAATATGTGTATTGTTGTAATGTTATACTCACTCATTATTGGGGATCCATGGAAGAGCAGTGCCCCGTAGTTCAATCATCATTGTGATAAGCATACAAAGAAGGGAAGGGCAAGACATGCTGTCTGAAATTCGAATGCCCTGTCATTGGGTGCTCTCATTCGGATAAATACAATTGAATTCTCCTGGCAAAAGGTGTTTTATAGAAGTGTGGGCATCAGTTTAGATCACTGACATGTGTACCAATTCAGCAAATGTGTCCTCAATGTCACTACCTTACACCGGTAGTTCTCGACTTTGCCTTGCTTCCCTTTCTTAATGTTGTACTTGTGTTCAAACATAAATGCATACAAGTCACCCATGATTCATTTCAAATGAGATGGGTAAAAAACAAATAACATTTTTGTCCACCGAGCTATAAGAAATATATGTGTGAAACATGTATTAGTAAACATCATAATAAATGAAGAGACTGTGATAATCACATGGTGTGTTCAATAAACAAATCAAGAGGCATACTTAGAATAAATGCTTAACACACAATGATTTTAAACTGCACATGCTCATAAACTTTGGCCAATCAAATATGTACAAAATCATATTTACAGACAATATTAAGTGAAAACCAGATGTAACAGTGGCAGAAACTGTGAAAACATGCCACATGTGCCACATGTGAAAACATTAAAAACAACAATCTAATGATTGGTACATACATTGTCTGCAAATAAATGAAGAAACAGTGATATGTATGTAAATTCACCTTCCGTTCAGAGCAACATCAACAGCAAGACATTGTGGATATACAAAGTGGCTCAAATGCAAGCCTTTTTCTGGAAAATTGCCTTGTTTTACAGGTTGTTTTTTTAAGCCTTTGTAAACCCACATAATGCATCTTTTTTAATTAAGTGCCAAGGTTCATCTAACAAAAAATAAAGTATACAAAGAGTGTGAAAAACAACGTCACGGTTAAACTAACAAAAAGCTAAGCGTACACGTCGTGGGAATAACAATGTTAAGGTATAAACGCTTACTGTATACCCCTACATATGTAACCATGAAGCTCAAAGTATAAGCACTATCTTCATAATACGACAAATAAAAGCTTAACACTCATTCGAACTATGGCATTGATATAACCGAACTTATACTAAGCAAAATGTAGTCTCAAATATAAAAAAAACCAACAGACAAGCATGTGTAATAAAGCAAAAAAGGAGAAAGGCTATATGGATATGCATTGCAGGTAAAAATTCTATCTTCGTCTACATCAGCCAGAGGCAGCACCAGGAGGATTTGGGCCACTAGAGCATACAGAGTGACCTTGGCCATGTCTGACTTTACGTTGCCACATGACTGCGAAGTCGAACAAGACTTAGTTGAGTGATACGTGCATGGAAATGTAAGTGATGCAGCAGAGAAAACACACCGTTGAAACATCATGAAAAAGTGACGGGGGTGGCCATTACTTTATATCATAGTAGTGTAGAAGTAGTGGAGAGAGAGAGAGAGAGAGAGAGAGAGAGAGAGAGAGAGAGAGAATTGTCATCATCATCAGCAACATGTAGTGGCACAATGTAAGGGTTGGTCAACCTTACATCAATTCCAGACATCTAACACCCCGCCTGTTGCCAGGATGACAGTGGCAACCTTGGAGGAACCTTAGGTATGGACCCAGGTAGTTTAACCATCAAGATTACACCACTTAGTAATGGCAGGTTTGTTATTTCCGGTCCACTCCCGGGATCAAAGAAAGTGGATCAGTGATCAGCTACATCAGGGGATGGCACTCAAACGAACACGTCTTGTATTCCAGCTGCAGCGGGGATCCGCTGCATCTTCAAGACTTCTGCTGCATCTTCAAGACTTCCACACTTCGTATCCACAAAAATAACCCAGCACCTCTTCTCAGGACTACCTCTTATTAGGTATTCAGTGCTCACTCTGACACTGGCTACCTTTTCCCCAAAGACCCAGCGAAATATTGAGCCCTTGCAAGTAACGTTGCGCTGATTTTCAGTGTTTCCCTTCCTGACTCCTTTCCTGCCGACTGCCGCCTCCTTGTGAATCACTGAACCCTTTTTTCCTTCTCCAACTGTACTGCTCCATTGTTCATGTCAGATATTTTATGTTAATTCTAGTGCTTCTTCTTAAGGATTGGTATGGTCTCCTTCCTAGCGGTCTGACCCCCTTTTTCAGGTAAATACATACAACAAAAACAAAAGGGAAACCAAAAAGAAGAGAGAGGGAAACAGTTTTCATCAGGGAACTAATGTGCTCTTTTATCTCACCCTTTCTAGAGTTCTTCTGTCTCCAAGAACAACACTCCTGCACTACTAAAACAGTCTGTCCTGTACCAGGCAGGGGAATAGCAAGGGTAACTTAAGTTATATGAAACCATAACCTCTTTTCTTTCCCGACCCTGGTGCCCTGTCTGCATGGTTTCTTTAGGCCAGGTTGGTATCGATCTTGACACATAACCTAATGTGTGCAGGTTGCATGCAGGAACAAAATGTTTTAGTGTGAAGAACATTTCTCTCATCAAAAGTGAGTTGCAGTTGCTACACATCTCATCCAGAATAGTCCATTAAGTCCATCTGCATTAACTATGCAGCAATCACCACTCATACACCTGCCTGCCTAGCTGGAAAATGATGTAGCTCAGGTGGTTCCCACTCCACCAGGAGCCAAGCCATCACAGCTCCTGGGCTGTATGAGGACAAAAACAGGAAATTAATTGTATTCCTGCTATTCTCTTGCCTACTGATACACCATCGCAGTGGCAATCTGGACTTTGCCAATGTTCTTGCATTTCAGGATGGAACTGAAGACCTTAGTCTGCAGTGAATAGCGAGGTGCCTGCTAAGATCCTTGCATTCCCTAATGCCATCCTACCCTCATAGCCATTACATCCCATTAGGTTTGCACAACGTGAAACCCAAATATAACATTCAAATAACACAGAATGTATTTTTTACTTTGCTCTTTACAATGCCTTACACAGAATTGTGTAGACAAAATCCCTCCTATCGTGTGGGTCTTACTTAAAAACAAATATATATTAGATTATAATTATTTTAGCATAACACCCCATAGCAGACTAAATTTCAGGAACTTAAAAAAGGAATAGAGACAATTTAGAAAAAGAGTGAAAGAGGAGAGAAAATAGAGATATGACAAGTACCATACTACAGTGAGAGAGAGTCAGAGGGAGGTAGAGACAAAGTGATGGCAATTAAATGGCTGATATCATTTTTATCTGACCGCCATGCCAGAGTACATTGGGGAAGTAGTTTCTCCGACCCCTGCTCTATCATGTTCGGTGCACCACAGGGTGCTAGTTTGTCGCCCATGCTCTTTAACATCTATATGCGTATTCTGTGTAGTATTATGGTGGAAACTGGAGTGTTTTTCACAAACTACGCAGATGATACGCAGCTTACTTTTGTGCTAGAGGGCAGTTACAGTGTGGGCAGTATTAAGATCAACAAAGGCTATAGGGTGATCGATGAATGGATGCAATCCAACTGGATGTGTCTTAATGACACTAAAACCGAACTAATGTTGTTCGGCTCCATTCACCAGCTAGCCAAACTTGGGGCAGACTTCAAGTCCTTTCAGATTAAGGAAGCTAGAATCCTAGTGTCCTCTCAGGTTAAAACCCTCGCTATGATGGTGAACTCTGCTGTCGACTCTGAAGCGCAGACGAACTATTTGCAAAAAAATACAGCATACTACCTACGGCTCATGAAGGCTATTAGACCATATCTGAATGATGGTAATATGGCTACTAATGCTAGAGCCATTGTGCTGTCAAGGCTAGACTATGGAAATGCCCTTTTGATTGGGGCATCTGTTAAAGACTTGGCGAGATTCCAAGTCACTCAGAATTATGCAGTTAGGTTGGTCAAAAGTCTAAAGAGAAGAGACCGTGTAACCAAGGACAGAATATCTCTCCACTGGCTTAGAGTGGAGGAGAGAATAAAGTTTAAATCTCTAGCATTGGTGGATAGATGTCTTTATGGTAAAACCCCCAGCTACTTAAAGAATAGCTTGGTTCTACATGCACCACATAGACAGCTTTGGTGAGAAGGTAAGAGACTTTTGACTATTCCCAAGTACAAGCTCAAGTCTGGTTTGGGAAGATCCTTTGTGGTGTTGGCAGCTCAGCTGGGGAACAACTTGCCAGGCTCTTTGAGAATGGAAAGTAGCCATTCTGTGTTCAGAAAACAGCTTAAGACTCACCTATTCAGATAAGAAAGGAGTTCTTAGTCATCTAATGTAGTTCCTAATGCAGATTCTTGAGGCTGATTTAGGTAGTAAGTGTTTGTCTTGTCCAAGCACCCTGATGCCTGCAGGCTACCGGCGCTATATAAGATAAAATACATGCATACATACATACAATTGCCAGTGGCTATGCAGTGTAAATACTAAGCAGTAGTATGACATATATAAATGAATCCAGAATATGTGCAGCACATTTTGCAGCAATGTAAACAAGTAGGGGAATAGAGTTTAACAGGATCACCTTTGGCATTCACAGGTTTGGTGGGGGACTATTTGGTGTGCTTGGACAAGATCTAGGAAAGCAAAATGCAATTTGCATGGCAAGGAGTGGGTCTTATAGAAGTTATTTGCTGACTTCCCACTGTGGATTACAATACAGACAGCAACAGCGTATGTCAGGAAGCGGCGGGTGCCACGCATGCTGTATGGCTTTCGTGAATAGAAACATTTTGCTCCGTCATCCATTCACAGAAGGCACGTACGGTGGTGTACTTAGGTCCCTTCCACAGAAGTCACAGAACTCCCCACTGCTGCATATCAGACATCCGTGATGGTCTGATACCATGGTTGGTGCTGCTTTCTTCTGTCCTGTCCTTGCTCTACTCTCCCCTGACCCCACCATCCAGGTGGGCATATTTTGGGCTCTTCCCTCTCTCCCCTATTCTTCTAACTCAAACCTGTGGGGACTTTTACTTCATAGACTCATGTCTCTCAGGAAATATTGGATCTTACTAACACAATTTGGATGGGGACTTCGTTCCTGGAGCCATCACATGGACCCTCACCTGGATTGGTGGATTTCCTTGCACCCTTGTGCAATCGGGGATTCTGGACCTGCATAGACAACACTTTAGGTACATAACATTACATATACATATAGAAACACTTAGCTTTATACAGCAGCACCATTATGTCAGGACCATGTATGCTGTACAGCTTCCGTGAATGGAGACATTTTGTTCCGTCGCTAATGATGCAACATTCCTTCCCACTCCACCCCAAACGTTAGGTGTTACTACATGCTATGTAATAGTGCTGACTTCTGGTACTTTATTAACCTGTCATTAGTCAGCACGCATAGAGAGAAAACATGAGTCACCCGGAGTTTGTGGAAAGGGAGACATTCGCACGGCATCCAACCAATGAGGTGCCCTGCTGAGATCGGTGAGAGCACAAGATACTAGTTGCTGTTAAGGGACACCAAAAATCACCTGCTGGTTGGTTCCTCTGTGTATTGCCCCTTGGCTCTTATCTTGCTTCCCAGGCCCACCTGTCAAGGGGCAATATGAAACTGCTGATCATATTTTGACTGTACCTTCTCAGACATATTTCTGTGAACTTAATTTCTCCCCAGTCCCGGCGAGTACCTGTGGGCTCAATTCACTGTCCTTGTATGTATCAACTGGTTCTGTTACCAGCGACTGCTGTCTCCTGGGAACAGAGGTCCACACAGTTTCCTAGGTGACCTACCATGCAGGGTCAGTCTGGGCCATCCCCATGCATTCTACACAACTGTCATTTTCACTTGATTCGATCAAGGTGGCAGTGCCCTATACAATTGTGCAACCCTACACAAGCTCTTCCCTTGAGCATTTTCACTGCCTTTTGGTCCCCTAGCACCTTGGGCAGCATGGGTGCACAAGACACCTAGGACGCAGCCATTAATGAAGCCCTGTCTCCTACCAAGGGTGCCCACTCCCTCCCCCATTATTATCGCAACTGGTAGATACAACACTCTTTTTCGCACCATTTCTTTATTCCCTGTCTTGGGCATCCATATTCTTGTCACCCTATCCATGTTCCCTCCATCTTCATACCCCTCCAGAGTGTCCCCTATTACCAGGCAAACCCACCCATCTTGGGAAAAGGATACCCAAAAGACATAAAAATCTTCTATATTTTCTGGTGGTTCTACAAAGACCACCTGCACACCATCCTCACCGCTTTTCATTCTGGGATGCTGATTCTCCCTTGTGCTGCCCTCCTTCTCCATCTCATTAGCAGACATTATATATCAGGCCCTTTTCTTTGCACAGTTATGGTTTTGATGATCCACTGTCCTACATAGACATCATCAAGCATCACAATGAGCATGGGGACAGTTATCTTAAACAAGGTAGACAGCCACTCAGGCACCCAGGCAAACAATCAGTTCGGTCAACTGTCTGATGTTGTGTACTGTGTCTCTTTAATAATTTTCTCATGCAGTGTACAAATCTCTTCGACTGCCTCTGCAAGTGTCCTATTGGTACCATCATTAGTGGGAACTGCAGTGCAGCAACTGCTGTCAATCTTATGCCAACCCTTCCTTCCACTGCTGTCATTAAATCCAAAACAAGATGATGCTGATGTGCTACCAAACGCAGTGCCCTGAGTTCTTCTCTTAATGTGTTCAATTCTTTTTTCGATCACGTTAGCCAGCTGTAGCACTTCATACCTGGTGATCCGAAATCACTTAGCATTTGTGGCTGCTTGAACCACAGGTAACCACAACAATGTAAACAACACAGATGCCTTGCTAAACCATCTTAAATGCTGCTAGATGGCATCCAAACTTTGCAAAGATTCTTCTGAAATATAATTGCTACTACTTTTTCTCCTTGTCAATTTGCTTTCCTCTCCTTCTTTATGTCGCTTGTTCACTATCCTTCTTTGCTACAACATAGAGGGGTTGTTAAATAGCAGTAAGTCAGCTTGGGGCATGACCAAAGCAGGGTTGTGAAGTGTGACAAGGGCACACACTCCTCCCCAGTCTGGAGGCAACTGGGCACATGCCTTAGACCAACAGGCCCACCACTGATCCATCATTGTCGCCATTCTGCTCTACATCGCTGAGATGCTCATTGTCCTCCGGCACCCAATGTTCACCCCTTGCACGGTAACCCTGTTGCCCTGAAACATAAAGAAAGGTGTGTAAGGGGATTTATATGGACTGGTTGATGTTTCTCATCTATCCAGTTCAAATCATGTACATTAGTATTCCACACCGCCAAGAAACTTTCATTTATTTTCCAAGCCACCGCTTCTTCAAACTACACTTGCCTCTCTGTGCGACATTGCACCATCCCATTTTCCCATCGGGATACACCAAACACCAAATTCTCATCAGGGTACTGGTTTCCCTTCAAATTTTTACAATGCACCCTTTGATGGTTTGTGAACAGCATCTCTCCCCTTTGTGCCCGCTCCGTAACATATTCGAGTTTTATATGCTTTGTGGCTTATTTTTTGGACATGCTTTATTGCTTTATATTATTGTCAGAGTAAATCTCTTTCCCTTCTTCTATCCACTGGACCTCCACCATCTGCCCTTGGAGCAACCCACAAGTCCTACACAAGGATTGGTGCAACAAGCATCCCCCTCCCTCTCAGTTAGTTCTTGAGGCAGGAATGATCTCGGTGTCCCTGTAACATGTGGTATTAATGAGCACACATAGCAACTGCCATTAACCCTCTCTCGCCCCACACATTTCATCTCATCATACCAATGTTTCCAGATGCTGTGCCTCGCTCCCCCCAATTGCATCATAACACATTTCCGCATTGAATATACTTCTTGTCACAAGTGTGCCCTTTTCGATTTCTGTGCCCAAGCTACTGTACTCTGTGTGTGATAAAACCCAGAAAGAAAAGAAACAAACCAGTAAAATACAAAACAATCATACCCCAACTAATAACATATTATTTTTGCATCTCCTCCCACTGCCCCTATTTCCGTTTACCCTTCAGCCTCTTCCTGCACAGGCCTTCTGTAAAGTCATATAACAGAAAAAAATGTCAATGACAATTGTGAGATATTTCCCACCATGTTCTCTCCCTCCCTCCTTCTCCTGAGAGGGTGGTGCTGCTGTCCTTGTGGATCCATGCTTTCTTCTCTTTAATTTTGACCTCTGTGGGAGTTGCATAAACCACGATTTACGGCCCCATGAACCTCGGCTCCTGCCACTTCTGCACAAAATTCTGGATTCAAATATTATCACCCAAATAAAGGGGTGTCACTTATGGAAACGTCTCTGCATGTTGTGCAGAGTTGGCTGTGTCATCATGTGGTTGTGTATTTGTTGAACGTTGGACCTGGCGAGACACATACTTTCTGGCCTTGGTCAGCTCTGTCAAATACGTTTGCATTTCATCTCCTAAGATACGTGCTACTGTATGAGCATCTGAAATTGTACATGGAGGAGGGACAGGCGCATGCGTCCTCCTGCAAGTCACAATTTCATGCAGAGTCAAATGGTTGTGTGCGTCAGCAGAATTGAGTAGATGAAAAAGAGTGGGAGGCAATACAGACAGTTCTTGCAGAAAGTGGTTGTTAGCTTTGCCACCGCCCTCTAATCAAGCCATTCAAACATTTTTCAACTTGTTTCACTTGCGGCCGATACACAGTGCAGAGTCAGTGCTTTATTTCCAATTGGTTAGTGATTTCCTTAAATAGGTAGTTTGCAAAATGTTGCCCATTATCCAACCTTATATAATCACATATGCCACATCTTGGAAACACCTGCCGCACCAACAATGCAGCCGACTTAGCATCATTGTGAGCTCAGGGTCTCATCTCAATCCAGTGTGAAAAAGGACAGACAACTACAATCATATACTTATAGGAGGTACATCTCTCTTGCATGTCGACATAGTCGATATGCAAACACTGGACGGGCCCTTCTGGTCACAGTAATGTGCCACAAACTGTTTTCAATGTATGACCAGACAGACATTTTTGGTACACCACACATATCCCAGCAAACTCTGCAACAAGGTCATGTAATCGGGGGATATACCACCCTTCATTTATCTCTGCTGCCACATGCCCTTTACAAACATGGGTGGGAAAATGCATTTGCTCTAGGGCAATAGCTAAAAGTTTTCTAGACATTACTGGTTTCCCTGTGCTATTTTTCCCATTAATAGGCCTCTTCTACCCGCAACTTCAGGTTACGTAGCATTTCAGAATGCTGTACTGGGGACCTGTTGCTTCACCCGAATTCCCTCCTTTCCCATCGCCCTAATCCAGAATGTTTAGTGGACGTGAAATACACAGAGTATGAGACGATGTTCCCTACAGGCCCCTCCATCATACTTAATGCATTAATCATGGACACTATTTCTGCTGCCTGTGCTGAATAAAGCGATGGCAATCTCACTTAAGACTGTATACCAAACTGTCCGTCCTTGTAATATAATGCAGCAGCACCAGTATGTATTTTACCTGTATTCAGATCTATGCTTAATGGCCTGTCAACAAAGACCAAGGCCCCCCTCTATCTTTTCTTTTTTTACGTGTATATTTCCTTCCATGCAGTCAATGTGTGCCACACAGTCATGTTCCTCTTCTCCGCTGGTTCTGCTATGAATATTGCCAGATTAACCACACAGCACCTCACTACCTCAATTGCTGGGTTTGTCAGGATACTTTTATAACCGGAAGTCCTCTGAATGGTAAGCATGATCTTTAACTTCTCTGAAATGACAAAAAGTGAGTGATCCACATAAAGAACCACTGGGCAACCCATGATAATAGTTGATGCCTTCTCTACTGCAAACGCTGCAGCCACAAGCGCTGTCTCGCAGGGGATGTGTCCCTGCATCATTGGATCTAAGAGACCACTGTCACAAGCCAAAGGCTTGTGCCCCTGTGGATTCTTCCTTGCAAGGACCACCGTCATCACAGAGCCGTCAGAATGAGAACACAAATATAACAACTCTTTCTAATTGCATCTGGGCCAATGCCTCTTAGAGTTTGTAAAACTTGTCATTCTTCTCCACTGCCTCATATCCCCCTTTTCTCCTTCTCTGCTTCCTTGAGTTCCTTTAGTAAAGGTTTTATGTAGGTGGCATAGTCGAATACCCAGGCCCTGCAATAATTGCATAATCTTAGAAACTGCTGCATTTCTTTTGCTGACAGGGGGTGTTGGGTCTTGTGCATTGCCTCTCTCGCAGCGTTATCTTGCGGCCTTCTGTGGATAATATTTGTCCCACGTACACTACCTCCTCCTGACAGTATTATAACTTTTCCTTGTCCACATTGTACCCCTTTTCTGTGAGCTGTGTTAAGAGATGGACTGAGTCTGCTCTGCACTGTTCCTCTGTTTCGCTGCACACTAATACATTGTCAACGTATTGGATCACCATTCTCTGCATCTATAAATTGCTTAGACTCATCTGGATCACTCTGTTAAAAATACTGGGTGATTCACAATACCCTTGTGGGAGCCTAGAATGTTCAAATCTGGTTCTGCTATACATGAACGCTGTAAGGTATCTGTATTCGGGCTGTAGTCGTATGCAGAAGAAGGCATTCTTCTACACACTGTGTATAGGCACATTATAAATACCCAATAAATGAAAAATAATTATTCAGGTCAATGACCGTGAAGTATTTTGACTTGGCCGAGATGTTACATAATATTGTGGCTGTGTTCAGCACAAATGGGAACTCTGCTTCCACAATATTGTTTAAGGGGCGTAAATTGTTTATGAATTTCTAAGACCTCCCTGTTGACTTCTTTATCCAGTATATGGCGGTGTTGCATGGCGATGTTGATGTCTGTATTATGAATGGCTGCCATAATGCATGAAGGGTGGAGTAAATCCCTTTGTCTGCCTCACGGGATACCGGGTATTGTTTCACTCTGGGCAGTAGTGCTCCCTCTTTTAATTTTATTTTTACTGCTCCTGCTCATTTTAGTACCCCTATATCATGGGGCCCTGTGGACCACAATTTCTCTGGGACCTTCCTTAAACCTTCTTGTGTATACCTACTCTCCTTTATCACAAATTGCTTCAGCTGCAGTACCAACTTTTCTAGCACCCTTATTGGGCAGGGGATATGTAGATGGGACAGCATTTCTCCTTCTTCTTCCCCCTCTGAGAAGAGCTGTTCGTCTCTCACCCCTGTTACGGTCAATGTTGGGTCAATGGAAAGCACGGTACCCCAACCTGTGTCATGCAGCTACCTCCGAGTTTGGTGCGTGATATAAAAATTAAACAAATACAAATCGTCATCCATCACCCTTAAAATACCACGTTTTTGTGAATGTTTACTTCCTCAAGCTGTAATACTATGGTGGTGCCCCTTGCATTGATGCCAATTTGAACACCTTTCCCTGTAATCCCAGTACCCAACCCAACAGTATCTGGACCCCATACATGAACAACTACGGGGACATGGGCTGTCCTCGCTGCATGCTGTGCTGCGTATGCTGCCAGAAGGAGTGCGGCCACCTTGGCATAGGATACGCCCAGTGTTGACCACACCATCCCCTTTTACGTCAGTGATATTGTTGCATTCAGTTTGCTCAGAAAATCTCTGCCCAGGATGTTTATTGGGGAGTCATTTTAGTACAAGAGGGGTGCCACTATATGCTGTGTTCCTATTGCGATTGGCAAAACCTTTGTTATTTGGACTGTACCAATATCCCCAGACAAGCCCTGCATGTCCACACCTTTGTTTGACAAAGGAAACCCACCCTCCTTAATGCATGACTTGGTGGGCCCTGTTTCCTCTATGGGGTCTTCAATTACTGCTAGGACTGAACACACACTCACTCCCTTTGGGCTTTTCTATTGGGGTCTATGTTCGATGGAAATGGGAAAGGATCCCCCATAATGCTGACCCCCGTGAAGTGGGGCACCGCATTCTGTCCTAGTACCATCGCATTTCCCTGAGTCTGGGGTGTGCTGATGGCCACCCTTGAGATGTGTCTCTGCTCTATGTCTGTTCCGCTTATCTGTGTGACTGCACCTGCGGGAGCAGTTGTTGTCCCTGTTGCATTTGTGCTTGTACGGGCAGTGCCTCCTGGGGCAGAAACTGCAGTGCATAGGGACCTTGTTGCTGCAACATGTGGTATGCCTGTGCCTGCACTTGCTTCCCAAAGAGACATATGTGGGCAAAGTGCCCCATGTTCCTGCATATAAGACACCGGCCCATGAACCTACTCCTAGTCCCCTATATCCTCCTCTTCTCCCTCGTTGTGGATATCCATTTCCCATTTGGAAATATCCCCCTAAATGGTACAGACCCCTGTTTCTGCATCCCTCATTGTGGATTATACAGCAGCGGCACATGACCCCAGATGGCGGTACATGTCCCCAGGCGGTGGCACGGTCCCCACTGGGAACACCCCCTGATGGGCGGCAGCCACAGCGTTTTCTGCTGTCTGCCTCTTGCTCTCTTGATTTCGCTTAAAATAGGGTACTATTATTGCCTGTATCTCTGGCCATCCCTTTGCCTCTTTTTCCACTATGTTATCTGAAGACTCCTGCACATCCAATGGTAGTCCTTTGACCAATAAGTGGTAGAACAGAGGAAATAATGTGTCCCATGGTTTCTGCATCTCCTGCATACAGAGCTCCTGGACCTGTTTTATATACTCTGCTTTTACCTTATGGAACATGACAAACATGAGCGTAGCAGATATTGAATGGCACTCCGTTGTGTGTGTTTGTGCTTAAGCTAACCCCTTTATATCCTGCTTGCCCCATTGTTCTCCTATTATCACTGCAAATATACCTTTCATATCCCCTATTGCTAACATCACTACTGCAGTCTGTTTTTTGAGTGCATATATCCATTTACTAGCACCTGCCATAAGGGAGGGTAGGCTACAAATTAGATTATCTCAGTCCATTGACTGTCATGGAACAAAGTGTACATCCCTTGTCCCTTCTTTAGCAATGGCATCTGTGTCACCCATGAGCCTGTCTCTAGCCAACCTCTTGTCGCCTGTGCTCATACTGTCTGTGTCTTCTCCTTCCTATTGCAGAGTACACTTGACCATTCCCTTCTCAGCTCCTCACTTTCCCCTCTCCTCCATGCCAAAAGACGAACACATGAAATGCTCTTCCCTTATTTCTTATCAACAAAACATCACTTCAACAAATTCAAAAACAAGCCACACCCTTCTTCCCCCAATGATGCTACTATACAATCATCTGCACTATGCGCAACTCCCATGTAACAGGGTCCGCCACGTACTAAGCAAACTCTCTGCTCTAACACAGGTGTGCTCACTCACGCACATTTATCCCCTATGCGTTAGAGTGCACTAAAAGTTCAGACTGCTATGGCTGATTGTTATCTCACCTTGAGTATGTATCTTAAATACCATTAAAAGATCCATCCCCCCTTGTGGGCATGCAACCACGATACAGCGTGTTCATGTGTGGGTGTACTCATGTGTCCTAGAGATCCTCGAGCCCTCTAGGCCCGAGCCTTCCTTCTGGGCTCACTCCTCCTCCTAAGTGCGGGGGGGCACTCGGGACCAGGCAAACCTTCACAAACTCGACGTCTGCAGGGCCTACCCATTGGTGCACATGGAACTGGTATGCGGTCACCGGAACTGTACCCCCCCCAGGAGGGCTGCCACAATACCCCCAGTTGGCCGAGGGAACTGAGGTCCTCGGTGAGCATGAACTCAGTAATTTACCAGAAGCGGTCCAAATTGGAATGCACACCAGGTAAGAAGTAAAGTTGTTTAGTACAGCTGGGCAAGCACAAATAAAACTGCACAGTGGAACAGACCTGGTTGAGGAGAGACAACAAAACCGCTCATTATGGATGGATCTTTTATACAGCGGATACAATATTAGCATAGTGAGAAACAGTTAGATTTAAAGTTAGGAGTTGTCGAGTGTCCCACACAACTGATTGGTGGGGCTTCTTCAATCCCCTATAGCTGAACATAGTTTAGTAAAAAAGGACTGGAGCAAACAATCACACCACCCACTGGTCCATCAACTTCCTTGTTGTGGCAGGTTCCTTCCCATTCCACCCCAAACGTTAATTTTTACTACATGCTATGCAATTGTGCTGACCTCCAGGACTTTATTAACATGCTATTGGTCAGCATGCATTGAGAAAAAGCCTGCATCACCCTGAGTCAGTCAGTCAGTCACAACAATCAGTTTGTGTGTCCCTTCCTCCATCCAACTGCTGTGAGAGGTTTGCGCAATTTCCACGATGACCTACCATGAAGGGTCGGTCTGGGATATCCCCATGCAGTCTACTCACCTGTCATTCTCACCTGATTTGAACAGGGAGACAGCACCTTATACAATTACGCAACCCTACACATTGCGTGCCCCTGGTCCCTCAACAAGCATTTCCATCCCCATCAGTCACCTAGTGCCTCAGGCCATTGCATTGCACAAGGCACCTAGAGCGCAGCCATCAATGATGCCATGTCTCCTTCCAAGGATCCTCACTCCCTTCCCCATTATTCTCTCAACTGGTAAATGCGCGCCGTATGACAGAGCTGTATCAGCACTTTCATTGCAAAGACATGTATGGCAGTGTATTTAAGTCCCTTCCTTGGAAGTCGCAGAGCTCTTCAATGCGAAGATTCAGACATCTGTGACCATCTGATACTCTGATTGGTGCTGTATTCTTTTTATTCTGGCCTGCCTTTGCTCTAGTTTGCCCTTACCCTATCATCTAGGTGGGTAGAATTGGACCCTTGCTTCACACTGCCTTACCCCAACATATAGGTTGGATAGAATTGTTGACCCTTCCCCTAGTCTTCTACCTCATACCCTCAGGGACTATTAAGAGACGTGGGTTTCTCAGGAACTATTGGATCTCTCTAACACAATCTGGATTCGGACTTCCTCACCTGGAGCCATCACTTGGACCCCCACCTGGATTGTTGTAGTCCCTTGCGTCCTTGTGCTGTTGGGCCATCCGCGTTCTGTCGGGCCTAGATGGAATGTTTTTTCTAAATTCTGAACCTGCAAAGACAACAAATAAGGTACATAACATTACATATACATATAGAAACACTTGGCCTCATACTGTCACTAAATGCCCTAATTTCATTCTCCTGTCTTGGATTCTGGGGGTTGCTGCACCTACAGGTCTTCCCTTTCCAGGCATTACCATCCGTGTTCTGGGGGCTCTTTTTTGCCTCCCCCAGCTGGATTCTGGTGCACTGTGGATTGGTGAGGGTGACACAGAAAGAAGATTCTGACACCTTACATTAGAATATTTTGCAGGCCTATGCAACACATTGGCCTTTGTCGTGGCCACATAGACGTGTGTATGCTAATTGCGGCATGCACCAACATTGGCCAATGCCAGAAGTGGAACACTAGCATGAATAGGTGAGTGGGGAGGTCGAAAGGAGGATTTCTTTTTTTTTTTTTGGGCTAATCTGGAGACTGAATAGAGTGAACTGTATCAGACTGTACAACTATATGTGTATTACTTTCCTTATACTCATCTGATCTTGGGCCCCGTTATTTACTTTGGTTTTGAGCACAAGGGTGGACAGTGGCTGTCTATTCTTATCATTTTTTAAGTGCTCTGTCTTTTGTGATGGAGGGGAGTCATTGCACTGTTCCTTCTCATCTGGTGAAGAAAAGGTGTGCCCTGGTACACCTAGTTCTTTTGTAATGATAGGCTCTCATTGGCAGCATATCCTTCAGCAATTTTTGTTAACTATAGCCACAGCAACATTCTTAAGATTCAATTCAAAACAACATTTGACTTAGAGAGGCCTGATATATAATTTCTGCATGCAGGTAGATCACAGGCATTACTGTAGCTATCAAAAAACTGAAAAAGCGATAAGAGTTATAATTTTACTCTAATGCGCCAACCACTTGTATTGAGTTTGTTTCAATGAGTATTGATGAAAATAAAGATTAAGGTTCAACAGATTAATGATTTCAAATAGTCAGATCTGTAATTCCATAGTTCCATGTATTGTAAACTAGACATGTTAACTTCACATTCAAGCATATCCTTATGGTTTGTGTATCAATTTTCCATATAGTTTCTTTCAATTCCCAATTACTCTCAAATACTCTCTACACGTGTTTCCCCATCTCATTTTGCAATGGTTCTTCAGGAGAGTTTAACACATTCTTGATTACCAAAACAAAACAACTTATTCTTGTTCCAATTTCCTTTGTTTGTGAAATAACTTTCTCTTTACTCCTTGTTTTAAGTAATTTATACCATATTACAGCCCTCTGCTGTCTAATATTTTTAGATTCTCAAACTTCTGCCCCAAGACAGACTTGATTTCTATGCTGTCTTCGTAGTGCCATGTTGGTGAGCAGTCCTTATTGCATATATGTATGGCTGTCTTCAACACCATTCCTTAGGGCACTGTGCTCATTATTACACCCACAGTCTGTTGGGCAATATTTTCAAATATTCTTTTGTTCGCCGTTCCTGTCACGGCTTTCTGTCTCGTTCCGTGCTTCCGAACTGAGACCCGACGTTAGTTAGATTACTGTAGCTATCTTTGCAGTATGTTACACAGGATATGCTGCTACACCATGTTGCCATGAGAAGTATGGACATTCTATGTACATGGGTCTGTACCTTGTAGATCATAGCTTAGGAATCCAGAAATGCTCCTTGGGTTGAGACCAATGATTGAATCCCTTTATCCTCTGTAGATAGCACTGTGAGCACATATCATAGTGATAACAGTTGAGATTTGCCACTTGTGACTCTCTGAATTATTTGGACAACTCCAATGACCCCTCACATTGACCAAGTCAAAGGTTGCAGATCTATGATTAGTGTACTGACCAGAAAACCCCTCTGTTATGCCATGTTATCTTTCTGAAGATTGTTTACCCAGTTCTATTCTGCAAATGTGGTTGTCTGATAGCCCTGGGTAACTGCATATTCTACTATTCAGCATCCATATATCTGCAGATCGGAGCCACCATGCTCATCTTGTCTTTGAATGCAATAGCTGATGTTTTTTGCAGAACACTGCTTGTGTAATCACCAACTCAGTGTTTTTCAACTTTCAATGTTGCACTGCATGTACTTTATTTGGGAATAAAAACTCATTCAGAAAAACCTCATACTCTATGCTTGATCAAAGATTAACATTATATGGCACTATTGTGGCTGTGCACCCATGACTCCATATAATGTCACACAGGCTAGCAGGGAAGAGTCACAACATGTGCATTAGGAGTTTATGGGCAGTGATGGCAACTTCAGTGGCTTTTGGGCAGGGGATGATCATTGTTAAGAATTGCTTTAATTGTTAACCAAAGTGAAGGTGCTAGCCGTTGGTGCTAAATGAGAGGGGAATGCTATAGGGTGCCTGGTTTACAATCATTCACTTAGTGGGTCCTCTTAAAGGCATAAACACAGTGGTCGAAGTGTGCGGGAGCGGTCGGGAGCGGTGCTCCTATACTTTTTTAAATTACCTTGTACAGCTCCTATACTTTTATTTTAAAAAGAAACCGTTCCGGGATGGTTTTGTTTTAAAATAAAAGTGTAGGAAGAAGTTGAAACCTTCACTTTCAGTGCACTGCACTGAACGATCCCTTAAACAGCAGGTGCAAGTGTTTGGGTGGGTGTATTGTGTGTGGAACGGGTTGTGGCAATGGGGTTTGTGGGGACATGGGGCAGGACAGCAGGGAACATAGTACCACTACTTCTTTTCGTACACTTCGACCACTGCGTAAACATATGTGTGAATGGGACATGGGGAGTGTACACTGTACTCTACAGTCCTAAAACATGGTGAAGATGGGGGTGCCTGGATTAGCCCTCGTATCCCCTATGCGAATGCCAACCTGCAGAATGAAGAATGAAAGATGTAACTCTCTCTTCTGTTCAGCACCAACTGCACCAATGTATCTGTCATATGCAAAGAGATATTCTCTCAGACAAACTTTCAAACCATATCCAATTGATGGCTTTGAGGAGGCAGGTATCCCATCAATGGACCAAGTTGACTGACAGTGAAGTCCAACCGTGATGATGTCACTAGTGACACACAACATAGTAGCGTTAGTCATGAAGCAAATTTGAATTCCTGCATGTAGATACGCAAACACAAGTATACATGAAGAAAATACTTTTATCTTCTGCAGATACAGTACAGTGTAGGCAAGAAATGATATCAACAGTACGACAGACACAAGTGACCACAGTTCAAGGGTGTTTATTGAACTTCAACAATGGCGTGCTGAACACCTATCTAATCCTAAACTACAGATGGGAGTTAGCTATGACCATAAAATATTAATAATGCAGTCCTAGAAGAGTCTCATCAAAATAAAAGGGCCTATATTAAAAAAAAACTAGTGCCAATCCTTGCCGCTTAATATAAATAGTGTGGGGTATCATTCATGAAAAAGAAAGAAGTGTCACAAAATTATATGTCAGGATATTCAGGCTGTTGGCCTCCCTTCCCCACTTTTTCAGCACGGGAAAAGGTGGTTCACTCAAACCTAGCACACTCTCTGGCTCCTTCGGCACGAGGACACAGTTTAATTTACCAGCATCAAGGCCTTCTGTGGCCAAGTCTCTTTACTTACCAAAGTCTCTTGATTCAGACGGCCTGATGTACAAAGCAAACAAAACGCTATTTTCCTCTCACAAGTACTCAATTCAGGTGATTCACTCTTCACCCTGAATCCCTCTCAGCCAGGCTCAGCTCCCTTTTCTTACAATGTACTTTACTTTGGATCCCCCTCTTCTGAGCTCAGATCCCTCATTACAATGTTCAGAGAATATTAATTCTCGGGTGACTGACGGTTCACCTCGGATTCAATTTTATCAGTGTAACTTTGGGTGTGGAGACTTTTGATAAGGTAATTCCCATTTACCGGACCACTGCACTATTACAATCACCATGTTTAAGGCTTCTCTTGCAGGTTTTTATCACACTCGCAGGCACTGCATTTCTCACTCTGGTAACAATATATTTTTGCTCACTGCGTCACGAAACCCAGCGAGCCTTTCAAACACTAATGTTTCTTTCACTCGTTAATGTAAACCGGTTTCTCAGTTCACTCACTGGTAGCATTTGTTATAGTTTAGCAAGAGTTCCTTTGAAGTGAAGGCTATATGCACCGTACAGCTCGCCTTCTTCCAACTCTGTAATTTCACCCAAAAGAGGTGCCACCTTAACCATGTGCATGACAGAGGTTTCCCTTTCAAAGTCTGCAGCAAGCTTGACTCTACAGCTGGTAGGACCACAGCCTTTCCCTTGACTCTTGGCCGTCCTGCTCTGTTTTGCGGGTCACTTGAGTACCACAGGATCAGTTCCCCTGCCTCTCTACATAGGATTCTGCTCACCGTCCTCCCCTGTCTTGCCTTGCTCTTTGTGTGCTTCCGTTCTCTGCCTTTAACCCTATGGGGAGGAGAAATGGAGGTCAGGTGTGTGTTGTCAAGGTGTGCTGCCTGACACTGCCTGATCTCATTAGCCAGACAGGCTTGCAGGAAAAAGCCAGAGGTATTTATTTTAGCTTTCTCTCAGGGTTTTGTATCTGGGTCATGGAATGAATAGGGGGGATTGTGGGAACTGCAGTGTTTTATAAAAGCAGACCGGAAGTTCGGAAAATAATAGTCAGAGAGAAGGGGAGAACAATGACTGGGTGATAGGTGTAATAGCATTCCTGATTAGGCGGATAAGTAGTTGCATCAGAGAGATTGGGAAGGTATGTTGCGAAATAGAGGGGTTTCATGTGTTTCTCCCTTGCCTTGTTTGGCCTCCCTTCCTTCCAGTCAATGTTAATTTCAACAAGCAGAGGTCGGGTAGATTATTGTCAAGAGCTCTGTTAAGAATGGTTCTACATTTCAAAGTAGGACATGGTTGGGATGAGGTTGAGGTAGAACGACAGCATCCTAAAAAAGCTAAGGGGACATTGAGCAAGGACATTAGAATAGCTCTGGCCCCTGAGGACCTGATGTGTTTAAAATAATAAACAAAAAATTCCTTTCCGCATGTTTGTTGGCTGATTTCTTTTCACCCTTGGATATCCCTCTTCCGTGCTCAGATCCACAAAAAGCTCCTTGTGATATCAAGAACTTTGGTGGATTGATCTCTTGCTTCCAATGTACTGGTATTTTCAAAATAGCAAACAGAAGTTCGTTTCAGATTGCACTTGGGGTGATGATTCTTCACCCCTGGATCCCCTCTTCTGTGCTCATACCTCTCTCGAATATCAGCCTCCCTTCGTCGGGTTTACTCTGGCTTGTATTCAAAAGATGTCTTCGTTGCATTCAGTTGTCAATGGGGTGCTGGCTTTTCACCCCTGATCCCCCTCTCCCGGGTTCAGACCCTTCTCGTATGTTTGCCTCCGTTTGTCAGATTCACTGCTGCTTTTCACAAAACACTTTTATCTGTTGCATTGCGAAGTCTTAATGTCATTTTAAACAACACACGGTGGACATCCCTCCCACGGGATCAATCTTGTCATCACAATGTTCTTTAGGGCATCCCGCTTCGGCCCTACCTGTCAGCATCCCTCCATTGGGTTTACTCTTGTCAACCACACTGTTCGTTCTCCTTTCTCACTAAGGGTGATTCATCTCCGTCATCTTTCCAATTATGTGTCGGGAAAAGACTTTCGACTGTACGGAGGATTTCGCTATACCCCTTTATGACCACTTTTAGCTTTTCCTTTTGGCTATCCTAGGACCTTCTGGTAATGGTAATTTCAACACATGTGGGATCAACCAGAGTCTCTCGAGTGAACACCCACATGGTGTTGGTCCCCTCTGCAGCTGGGTTTGCCTTCATGTTAACAGATCTTTGAACTTTCATACTTTGAACTTTTTGTTTCTTTTCGGTTCTCCCCTCGACTCACGGGCTGTGATGAACTGCCAGGCTTCTCTTGTATCTGGAGTCAAGGATGGTACCACTGTAGCAAGCATGTCTCTGGTGTCCTGCTTATCAGCGTAGGAGTGCTTTGTGTACTGTTGACATCTGCTGCAACACACGCTGGCTATTGTTCAGGGTCTTATGATTCCTTTCACGGAGACTTTGCGGGTCTGGGTTGAAAAGGGAAAGGTTGCTTCTCTCCTTATCACCCCAATGATTCACACCGCCTTTCTCCTTCTTTTAAACCACCACGCTTGGATAGTTGTCTCATTGTGCAGTCTGCCTTGCTCCTCATGTGCTCTTGTGTTCCATCTTGTATCCCTGTGGGGAAGGGAAAGGACCGTCATGTGTGTATGATTCTGGGCAATTGACTGCCTTTGCCTGACCCTTGTATTGGTTCATGGGAGGTAAACGGATCTGGTGTTATTCCATTGTATTTCATGTCATGTGAAGGCGTTTGAGTTGAAAATGGAGGGGGGTATAGTGTCTGAATATCTTACCTGGTAGGATGGGGAAAAGGTGTTGGAAGAAGGGGGATACCGCACCTCACCCTTCGGTGTCCCACTTCCACTTCCCAAGGACCCCCCATCCAGGTGATCCTCCCTCACTGGTTCACCCCCAGGAACTGGATTCGATAGCAATGGCCGTGTCCTGACCACCTGGATGACAAACCCACACTAGTCAGGGAGACACCTTCAGGTCTCTCACATATCCTTACCCTATGGAAGGTGGTTATGTCTGTTCTTTGGTCAGGTTCCTTGTTGTTAAGACCTGGCAGAGAACAGGGATGACATATGTCCAGGACCTCTTGCATATTCCGCTGATCTGTTTTAGTAGGTAGACGTGGAGCAGTTTTATCGGTCTCTCTACAAAAAACAATGAATTGGGTTTCAACGGCTATCTTGGTTTTTATTGGAACCGAGTTTTCTCAGTCCCATATTTGATAGTTTGGGGAGTCAAGGTTCGCCTCCCAGGATCTCTGGGGTTGAAAATCTCTGAAGGGAGCTGGAGATTTCTCTAAGAGGGTCGAGAAGAAGGGGATGTCTCGCCCAAGAATAACTGTTGGAAAAGGTGGGATAGAGTGTTTGAGCATCCACGTGGTAGGATGGGAAAAGGTGTTGGAAGAAGGGAGACACCGAATCTCACCCGTCGGTGTCCCACTTCCACTACCTGAGGACCGCCTATCCAGGTGATCCTCCCTCACTGGTCCAACCCCAGGAACTGAATCCAGTAGTGCTGGCCTTGCCCTGGCCACCTGGATGACAGACCACCGGGGACTAGGCAGGGAGACACCTTCAGGTTTCTCCCATAAGTAGCATTTCAAAAGATGTATTGTAATCAGGTTAACTTTTAGAAACTGCTTGGTAGCAAAAAGAGAAATGCTGTCTCCACGTCTGTAGGCAACCTTACCCCGTGCCTCAGAAGTATTTTTTTCACGGGTATTTGTGGTTTGGTTAATTTTCAAGGACTAAGGCGAGAGTCTGAAACATGTCAAAAATAAATAATTTGTGAATCAGCCCATTGTGGGACAACCTGAGAGCTCCAGAATTTGAAGAATCATCCCAATGTAGGAAGTCAGAAAATAATCAAACAAAGACTCTGCGAAAGAACCAAGGCCAGATCAATAGTGCACAGATTTGTGTAAAAAAAATAAATCAAGCAGCATCAGTTTTGCTTGAGCACAACGGGTTGGGAGAACTATGATCTTCCCCTAAGGTAGTTCAGGACCTGAGGTCAGTATTTGAAAATGGCCTAGAGTACACCTTAAGTGCAACAATGATAAAACGGAAAATCATGGATCTCTTTACAAAAAGGAAATGCAGGAATCTTGGGAGATGCCAACCTCTTTCTAATAAATGGAGGTGATTTCTCATGCATAGATGAGTCCGGGTTTGGCGGTCCGGCAATGTCCTCACATAATATAACACCAGGTGGGAGATCACAAATTCCTTCAATAAATCAACCAACACAGTCCTTTGCAATGAGTCCTATTCTATCCCCGTCCATGCAATCTCCTTTTATGGAGAATCCCCTGCATGTATCGCCTTACAAGGGGATATCACAATCACCTGAGGCTTCAAGTTGAGGACTAAATGACTCTAACAATTCAACACTTCAGCACTGAACTTTGTGCTGAAATTCCTTGGAGCACATTTTTTGAATCATTAAGAGGAGAAGTTTAGGTTCATTCAGGATTTTGAATGGAGTTAATGGAATTAACAAAAAAAGTGTCCTCCAAGCATGCAATTAGAACTCAATTATGAGGGACATGTAAGGTAAAATCTCTGTGACCAATCAACAGATCGAGAACATGACCGGTTGTGTAACAGCTCTGATTGACAAACTCTGCTCTCGTTAACCATTCTATAAGAGTTTGGGAGATTTGCACTGGCCACTAACGATTGGAAGTTGAGTGTGATCAGACCGCCAAGCTAATTGAAATAGTGGATATTCCGGGACTAGAGTTGCACAAACCTAAACAGACAAAAAGCAATGGGAGAAAAAAAGAGGAAAAACCAAGCAAATGTAGGGGGCTTAGAACCTCCTCAACAACACCCAGAACCCAACCTAAAGAACCAAAACGCTCAGAAAATTAAGAACACAGTAAGAACAAGATTTTTTTCTGAGCATTGTCAGTACCTAATAAAGATGCCATTGGTGAGTGAAGTTCAAAGGTCTGCAGTTATTGTAAGGGACTCAGATCAGCAAACCAACAATCCCCAAGGTCAAGAAACATAAATAAGTCAATATTTGACCCAGGAGAATCAGAGTTGTATAGCTAAATGTCCTACCAACAAAAGTATTTTATTAGTACCCAAATCAAGTATTGGAGTTCAGATGGAAAAGGCCCAGGCTCCTATTAAACATGAACTAATATTCTATCAAGGTAAAAAGGCTCAAGCTGCTCCTTTAAATCCCTCAACATGATCAAAAAATCATGTCCAGGAAAGAGACCGAAGTGTCAGTGGCAATAATGGTCAACTTGGTACACATTCCTTCAATAAGTTAACCACCATAGTCCTTTGCATTGGGTCCTATTCTAGCCACGGCCATGCATTTTTCGCCTGACAAGGGTATAGCACGATCACCAAGGCTCCAAGTTGAGGACTAAAAGACTCTAACGATTAAAAATGTTCAGCGCAAAACATTGTGCTAAATACCTTGGTGAACATTTTTGAATCATTAAAAGAAGTTCAGGTTTATTCATGATTTTTAATGGAATTAACAAAACAAGTGGGGGCCTGTGATTCTTCCCTAGTTGGCCTGAAAACTGTTGTAAACTCAGTGGTGATGGATACTTTAAAGGAGTTGAAAATGGAAGTGAGAAAGTAGGACTCAAGTATTAAGTATCTGCAAGGAATAATATCCATGGCCAATCAACAGTTTGAGAACATGAATGGTTTTGTAACAGCTCTAATAGGCAAATTACCCAAGTACAACACAAATGAGGAGGACATTGTGTTCTCTAGTGTTGAATAGGTAGTCAGTCATGAGTTGGATGGTACTCTGCTCTCGGAATCCATGCTAGAAGAGTTTAGGAGATTGGCACAGGCCGCCAACGATAGGAACGTTGAGGGTGATCAGACTGCCAAGCTAATTGAAATAGTGGATATTCAGGGATTAGAGACACAAGCACAGACACAGAAAAAAGCAAAAGGAGAAAAAAAATAGAAAAAAACAAGCAAATGTAGAGGGCTTAGAACCTCCTCAACAACACCCAGAGCCCAACTAAATCAAAAAGCTTGAAGAATTAAGAACACAGTAAAACCAAGATTTTTTCAAGCATTGTTGGTACCTAATAAGGATGTCATTGGCAAAGTTCAAAGGTCTGAAGTTATTGTAAAGGACTCAGAGCAGAAAACCAACAATCCCCAAGTTCAGGAGATGCAAAGAAGTCACTGTTTGACTCAGGAGAATCAGAGTTGTATAGCTAGATTTTTGTATTAGTGCCCAAATCAAGTAATGGATTTCAAATGGAAAAGGCCCAGGCTCATATTAAATGGGAGACACTATTCTATTGAGGCAAAAAGGCTCAAGCTGCTCCTTTAAATCCCTCAACCGGATCAGACAATCAGGTGCCACAAAGAGACTGAAGTGTCAATGGCAATAATGATCAAATTGGCCCAGATAGGGAGCCTTCCAACGGTGGTCTAAATCAGATGCCTACTCCATTAAAAATGGCTTAGAGTGGATTGCTCATTCAAGAAACCGAAGCCAAGCCACGAGCACGGCCAGATGCAGAATCATCAGTGAGTCAACCCTTTGCCATTCTTAGAGTCTAGTTGAGACAATTAAAAAAAGGAAAGGTTCAAGAGGCTTTAAATCGAAGCGCAATCCTGTCATTTCTAAAGGAGATCCCGGACCTGTACCTCTTCTCGACCTATGGAATTGACTATACCCCTTTTCCCAAATGAAAAGTGTATTCCCATAGCTGAAATGGTTTTAAAAACTAGGATAGGAGCTTATGCCATTCTAGCAGCAAATGTTGAGTTGAGAAATTTGGGAATGGAAATATCGTCTGAAATCATCGTCAATAATGTTAATAATGGTAATCAGAGGAATGAAGAGAGGAAGAAGGGTAGATCCACAAATCCGGTTGGGGTATAGCCATACAAGTAGATTATAGAACACCAGAAGGTCAATTTTTACCCCCTGCAATACTAACTCACTGAGCGACACAAAAACAAAGGTCTGGTCTTTGCACCAGACAATGGGCCTGATTCACTGAATGTTTTCCTATGGTACTGTGCCATTATAAAACACTTCCATGAATCAGGCCCAAAGTTGGGGGTTACTGAGAACACTCTCGAATGAAGAAGGAGTGTTGATTGTTGAGATGAAATATCCAGGGCTTCAGTTCTTTTAAGAATAAATCGAAGAAAGATGCAATATTTAGCAGCATGATTTAATTTTATTCCCAGATACTTGGCTCACCCGTCATTTTAATGTGGACTGATTTACTATATTGGAACAGCTAGCCAGTAGGCTCAAGGGAGGACATCCAGTTGATGGCTTCCTGATTGAGATTTGCAAATTTTTAGTCATAGACCTTGAGTTAATTTAAAATAAAATAGCTGCAAAAATAGTCATGAAAAGCAGCATGCCCTTGGAATCGATTGCACTGATTAAAGCAATGGTTCGGTAAACATTTTTTATTGCCTCTACAGGTCGGCCATGTGTTTTTGAGCCTAAGTCGCTCGATTTTAGAAAAATTTCCTATGGACCTTACCCGAGTTTTCGTCCATTAAACGCACGTGAAAACAGGCATCAGCGAGATGCCATTTTGTGATAATCCTATAATTTCCCCCAGCTTTTGCGGCACTAAATCATATCCACCGCCCCTGAGCCTGTCATCAGCAGACGCGTACCACCCATTTCACAATGCCAAAGCACGTCTTGTGTCAACATTTGCTGCGCTTCAGCTAATGACGCCTCTTTCCTCAATAAGTATAAACAGACCGTTTCACAACACACAGCAGCAGATTTTCGATTCCATTCCTCTCTCTGTGTTACTTTGAGTATTCTGTGACTCGTTTCTGTGCTCTGGTCAGCTACCTTCGTTGCTTGTAGCCCGTGTGAACAGATACCAGTACCACCGCTATAAATTATTTTAGTTTGTTTAACACACAAAGGCTACAATAATGCCCTACATGTATGAGCCCGAGTATACCGAGGAGGAACTACTGGAAAGGGAAACACGCAAAAACGATGGGTCTTCGGATGGCAGTTGGGAGGATGATTCAGCAGCTGAAGAGCCTAGACCTAGTCGCATGGACAGTGTTTCCACCTGGTGCACATGCAATCAGTGCGAGCTAATGCCAACCGAGGACGAGAACTGCTGCTGCTGTGAAAACTCGGGATGCGTGGCCAACATTTCGGAAGGTGAGCCACGACCGCAATGCATCACCGAGCTGCCAGACTTCAGGGCAGCCTGCCTCACACGGTCCATGTTGAGGATAATGATGGTGCTTATGCAAGAACTTTGCGCAACTGTTCGTCCTCGTAATCCGAGTAACGAGTAAGTATACTCTGCTTGTCATGCCACTCCTATTTCATGGTCTTCTACTATATCCAAAATTACATATACATATCATTGTAACGCATGAAAGTCGTTCAATAGTGTGCAGTGTCTAGATAGCATTTGTCCGAGCAGAATGCTATTAGTTACAAGAATTGTCATTGACAACAAACGTTTATTAAACTTATCCTGGCCATTTAAACACATTTTGTTTCATTCCTTTTCACAGGTGTTACAGGCTGGTGGCCTATCGTTCCTTTACATGGTGGCTCCACGGGAGGGTTGGACACCGCGTTCGAAGAGTGATACCCGCCTATGCCGTTCGTGCCATAAGAGAAACGTTCCCGAGTGACAGCAGTCAGTACAGGGGATTTTCTCTCACTGTGCTGCAACCTGACCTGTACAATGTGTAAAGTCTTGTATTTTTGTTTCATCAAAATAAGATACAAAATAAAACACCACATATATTTTAACAACGGTTGTTTCGATTTTTTAAATGAATCAAGTGTGTCTCCATTCAAGGATGGACGTCAGAGATCTGTGCTCCGAATGGGTGAAGGTCAGGTCGCTGTGAAGCAGGGTGGTCACTATCTAAGCTAACATAATATATTCTCAATAATGCATGCAGGTATTGAGGACACGTTTGTTGAGATGAACAAGCTATGTTCTTAGTTCAGGCTGGTTCACATGCAGGACAGTGATCGAAGAGGAAGAGTGATGTGTTACATTTATTAGCTGCTGCAAATACCTCTGGAGTTTTCCAGTCAGAGTAGGAACGAGGATGGCGGCCATGTGCTGTGCACAGTGAGGCCTGGTCACCAAGATGGATTGGAAAGGGGGTACAAAAATGGATGCCCCGTGTCCTGCTCAGTGGTCGCATTTAGGCAAATGTCAACCAAAGTTAACATCACATAAGTGTGGAGGCACTTGGTCCGAGTTTCTACTGAGAAGTAAAGGATGAGAGGGGCCTGATGGCCCCTCGCTCCCACACACTTGCCTGCACGCCCACCGGCCCATCCATCCCAACCCCCTCTATCAAAGGCGGTTCGCACCCGGGGATGAGTGCTGGCATGGGGGGCTGTCATGGGCGCAAACGGCCAAGGTGCCAAACAGCATGTATACTTCAAAAGGTATCCCACGCTCGCATGGCCTCCTCAGACCCCGTGTCTCCAGGCAGGCCTCCCCTGAGGCAGGCCGCCCCGCCGCAATCCACATAAGTGTGTCTCCATTCAGCAGTCTTCCTGTGCCTTATCTGCACGCCCCAGGCCCATCCATCCCACCCCCTCTATCAAAGGCGGTTCGCATCCGGGGATGTGCGCTGGCATGGGGGGCTGTCACGGGCCCAAACAGCCAAGGTGCCAAACAGCATGTACACTTCAAAAGGTATCCCACGCCCAGGGGGCATCGCTCACATGGCCTCCTCAGACCCCGTGTCTCCAGGCAGGCCTCCCCTGAGGCAGGCCGCCCCCCTGCAAACCACATAATACCACAACATACACACGTCATTCATTCACAAACACACCCCTGTTACTAATACTTTATAAACCACTTGATATGTCTCATGAGAACATCTTTGTGCTTTGCAAGTCAACTCCTGAACCTTCTATCTGAGAAGCACTGAGATCTATGCTAATCTGCTCGTCGTGCTATCTGTGACCGCTTCGAGCAAACTCGTCAGTGTGCTACCTGTGGCCATCTACCTGTTCTCCTGCAATATACTGCTCGGCCTGCTGAATCCAACTGTTTGTTGGTCAAGGTAAGGCCATGTATCCTAGTCATATTTCGGTCATTTTTACATTTCTATCTATTTGCGATTACAGTACCCAATAGAGCTATGGTCATTGGTCTCATTGCTATTGACTTGAGTTTCAATTGTTATGCTATCAATAGATCTATTTATTTTCATCTGTGTCAATTGTCATCGAATTGCATCCTTCGGGGGTCCAGTCTATAATGTAAGCATGTTTCCTTTTCGTGCAAGACAGAACATCCAAGGGACGAGTCACATGTTCAGAGTTTAGTCACATAATTTAAAACATTTCTGTCAACAATGCCTGCCAGTGCGATTAGCGGTTGCCCTTCGAAGACCCATGCTAAATCTGAAGGCACTACAATGCATGTATTCCCGAAAACTGTTGATCGAATAAGAGAATGGGTCAGACATTGCAGATATCCACAGGATGAGCTGGAAAGTAGAGTCCAACAAGTCTTAGAGGACAAGAGGGGTGATCGATACCGCATATGCAGCCAGCACTTTTCCTCGAACATGTACGCCACATCTTGGGTAACAAAGAAGAATAAACGGCGAATGACACGAAAATTGCTCGCAAACGCTATTCCAACTCTATTTGTCCACATTCCGCCACTGGTGAGTCAAGTGTCCGGATTTAGCTTTAGGCCTTGCGGTAGTGTGTAGGTAGCCGAATGGATTAATTGATATTTTAGGTGTTGTGTCCCTTGTAATACTCCCTTGTAATACTTTCGATATTGATATGAGTGGATAGCTTTTTGAATAATGACATTTATCAATACATTATTTTTCGATTTTATAACCCCCAAAGGAAATCTATTTATGGGCACAGAGAACTGTACTATTTTGCGCATTTTCAATAGCATTATTCTCAAGTATTCTGTCGCTTTACATGGCAATTTTTTAATATTTGCATTTCATCATCAAACAATAATTTACCTTTACAACTGCTTGACTATCCACTGAATCTGAAGCAAGAACATTCTACATCCGTGACGTGCCCGCAGTTATCAACCACTTCTAGCGTGTATCAGGTAATCATACTTGGCTATTCCGCTACAGACTTGTTTTATGCATGTCAAGTAATAGTTTTTATGTATCGTGTGATTATTTTACCAATTGTTTGGTTAGTGCTTTCCAATTGATATACACCTTAGTTGTCATCCCCTGGTGTTTGTTTTCAGTTATAATTAGGGTTATCCATACTAATGCAAGTACTGTGTTTCAGGGAGATGCTGAAGCGTCCACCACATTGACAACAGCCCTAGATGTTCTTCAGCAGCACGAGGTATGGATACTGACAGCTCCATCGACCGTGATCATCAGGACAGGAACACTTGTCGTTTGATTGTTCTACACCATGTTTCATTCGTGGTTAGCCATTGATATGTACGTGTGCGGTCGACCCCAAGTGTGTGTTTTGTTTTCAATATTGTAATCCTTACTAATGCAAATACTATGTTTCAGGCAGTTGTTGAAGCGTCAACCCACGCACTTGATGCAGTGCCTGACATTCAAGTAATTCCAGGGGACGCGGGACCATGCGGATACGAATCGGTACAACCGCTTTCGGAAGTGCGCACCTCATTTACAACATCCATTGATATTCTTCAGCAGCACGAGGTATGGATACTGACAGCTCCATCGAGCGTGATCATATAACATGATTCAATTTGCAATACTTTCTTCCCTATTAACGCAAGTACTGTGTTTCAGGGAGACGATGGAGCTTCCACTACAATCACAAGATCCCATTTAGATGATGCAGATGTAAAGAAATCGGAGAAATAAGTTGATTAAATCTGATCATATTTAAATATTCCTTGATTCTTTTAGACAATGCAACATTTGTGGTTATCTCTTTATATGTACCTGTGCCGTCGACCCCAAGTGTGTGTTATGTTTACAATATTGAAAACCATACTAACGCAAGTACTGTGTTTCAGGGAGTTGCTGATGCCTCCTCTTCAATACAAACATTCGTGGCTGTCCATGCAGAGCCAGAGGTATGGATACTGACAGCTCCATCGAACTAGGTCATCAGAGCTCGAATACTTGTCGTTTGATTGTTCCACACAATGTTTAAATCGTGTTTGGCTATTGCATGTACCTGTGTGTTCGTCCTCATGTGTGTTTTATGCGAACAATATTTTAATACACAGTAAAGAAAATACTATGTTTCAGGGAGTCGATGGAGCCTCATTCCGTGCTGTCTATGCGGATACAGAAAATATAGTTGTTGCAGTGCAAGAGGAAGGGGAGACATGCGGATACGAATCGGAGCAACAGCGTGCAGATGTTGAAGGTCGAGTCAAAAAAGTTGAAAAGAAAAGAAACAAAAATAAGGTTAGTTACAAAGAGGTCATAACTTTAGACATTCTTTTGTGCTGGGGACTATTTTATGTTTTTTACAGTCGATTGTACTATACTTTATCTTGTGTTTAAACTGAACATCCCTTTTCCAATCTATCCTCTAGTTACCCGTGGGTGTCCGAACTATACATACACAGACAGTGAAATGAATGAGAGATGTTGCTTGCCAGACCATTTACACTATGGAGGAACTATTAATTCAGACGCCGCGTGTTGAGACTAGAGATGCTCATGTCCAATGGCCAGAACATGAAATGAATGTGTCCGGAGAATCCAGTAAAGTTGTAAAGGACCATTGCTACAGTGCGACTGCACCACCACAACAACATGATACTGGATGTATTGAAGATAGCTCTGAAGTAGTCGCAGATCAATTCACACAATCTACACCCGCCAAAAAATTGCCACCAAAAAAGCTGTCGACATTGTTGTGTTCTCCCATCAATGTTGAAGTAGCAGATGTTGAAATGACAGAGAATGAGCAGTGATATTTCTTTCAAATGTGGTGACATGTCCTCAACGTCACAGGCCGAAACAACTTTGACGCAGGATGACAGTCTAATGAAAGAGGGCAAATACATAGTATTCGACAGTTGTTTGATGAATATTATAAGTATGCTGAAATGTGGGCATTCAGTTAGAGGGAAAGTATGTGGGAAGCCATTGATTCATGTGACTCGTCAAAAACAAGGCAGTAACGTCAAAATACTTGCCGCCTGTAGATTAAATCATACGTTCTCATGGTCACCACAACCGATGCTGGGGAAACTGCCAGCAGGCAATCTACTGTGTGCAGCTACCTCACTTTTTAGTGGGTCCAGTTTTAGGAAGTTAGAGTCTTTCTTTCAGTTTGTGGGCCTCCATTTCATTTCAAAAAGGCAGTACTACAAATACCAACATGGTTATCTGTTTCCGGCCATTAGTGATGCTTGGAAAATTGAACAATTGCTCCAGAAAGTACATTCGAAGGCAAACGATTCAGGCTAGCTGGCGATGGACAGTGCGACAGCCCTGGATTTTCAGCCAAGTACTGCACCTACCACTTGCAGGACATGGATAGTAAGAAAATTGTGAGTTTGGTGGTCGTGCAGGTAACACAATGTACATCCTCAGTGGCCATGGAGAAACTAGGATTTATAAAATCAGTGGAATATCTACAATCGAGGGAAATGCACATCAACCTCATAGCCACGGACAGACACGTTTCAATTGCCAAGACAATGAGAGAGCAGTTCCCACATATTAAACATCAATTTGACGTATGGCATCTTGCTAAATCAATCAATAAGAAAATCTCGGCGTCAGGGAAAAGGGAAAAAAAAACAAGGTTTGGAAAGTATTACAGGGTGGTCCCAGTCTATCAGCAACCATCTTTGGTGGAGCTCCAAAACTTGTGAAGGGTCAGTGGAAATACTACTTGAAAAATGGCAGTCACTGATGCACCACTGTACCAACGTGCACAGCTGGTCAGAAAACCTACATTTCCACCAATGTGAACATGGCCCTTGGTCCCCAGTGGAGCCACGGAAGAAGAAGTGGTTGAATCCATCTTCACCGACACACAAAGCCATTGAGAAGATCGTTTTCGATAAAACTCTATCAAGAGATTTGAGGGGACTGACAGAATTCTGTCACACAGGAGGTTTGGAGGTGTTCCACAATATGTGCCAAAAGTACAGGCCAAAGCGCTTGCATTTCAGAATACAGGGCATGAGACATAGGACTCTACTTGCCGTCTTGGCCCATAACGAGAATCTCGGCCGTGAACAATCTAGGACTACGGGTAATGTAAGGATGCCTCCCTACACTAAGGCCTTTTCAAAAAGAAGTAAGCAATGGGTGATCAAACCAGTCTATGAGGAAATGGAGTTCGACTTTGTCAAAAGCCTCATTGTTGCTGTATTAGAGAAGCACAGATATGGAATTTTGAACGTTTCTGTGCAGAGCACTGATCCATTGCCACCCAACATTGCCACTGTGCCATGTCCACCCAAAGGAGAGCTGGTTGTGAAGTACAAATCCCGGTTTAAATAATTGTAATACGAGTGTCTTTTTGTAAATAAATGTTATTGTACAGTGTACATACAAAGTACGCTAACCCTAACCCCTACCTTCACCATCCTGGGTGGTGAACAACCTGGGTGTCATCTTTGAATTCTCTCTCTATTCACCTCATATTGCTGACCTTGTCTATATGTGTATGTATATATTTTTGTTGATGTAACAAATTTTCGCAATCTCATGTAAATGCTGCGCACTGTTAACCGAGGGGAGGCTTGCGTATTGCAAAAAATAAAACAAACATACAATAAATCTCACTTTCAACTCAACTCCTCGGGTACTTTATACTTTATCTGACCTTCCCCAAAAAATTAAAAGTCTCAATAGTTATGGTTCTTTGGGGCTTCAAAGCTCGCAGACAACAAGGACAAAAATGGGGGCCTTAGAACGCACCAAGCGAGCCGTTGCAGATGGGAGAGAAGCCAGTTCGCATTTGCACATTGAGGCGCAGTACATAGATGGATTCGAAACTTCAAGTTCTCACAGATAGCTTTACTACGGGATGTTGCAAAGAAAGAATGTATGCTCATTTCTAGTGAAGGTCAGCGGCTTTGATTTTCAGCTTGCGCCCTGAAGAGGCCCACAACTCACATTGGCAGTAAAAGGTTCTATTGTTTTTTGACCTTGAGAGACAGGGACCATACCGAAAGAACTTCATTTGAAGGGGGGGTGCAATAACGTAAGAGACGATAAGGCAGAAAATTCTGAAACTAGACCGAGTTTCATGTTAGTTCAGTATACGAAAAATCGTTGTCAAGAGCACAGTGGGATTTACGGACTGCATTACGCAGAGACACAATGGAAATTGCAAATATAATGTAAGTAACTCTTTAAATGCTTTTATACTGGAATGAAGAATTAATGAATGGATGCATGAATAAATGAATGAATGAAGAGCTAGGAAAACGTTTTTGGGATCGTCCTTGTAGCGGACACGTGGGCATGCAGGTCCACATTCTACACGCATGTAGACAAACAGTTGTTTCTCATTGTGTGCTAACCCCGATTTATTTCGTTACTTTTCGCATTGATTTTAGAGCCGAACATACTCCATTGCACTATCCTTGAAAGAAAATAGTTTCAGCTCAGCCGTAATAAATAAAATGAATAATATTAATAAAGATCGGCCGGCGAGACTAATTATAAATGTTATGTTTTCAAAACAGGTATATCCTTCCCTACTGCTACTTCCACCAGTTTCAGACCCCGGCAGATGGTGTTTTCAACCGCGAGGTGCAGCTTCTTGTAAACAACTGCACCACTTTGACGATTTTATGGGACGATCGCCAAGGGCCCATATGCCCTTACGCGGTACTAGCGGCTAGAAGCAACATATCAACCTTTACGCTGGCCTAGTGCCTACTTGATGGAACAGCCTTGCGGTTCACCGTGCGACCAAAGTACTTCTTTTAACGAAAACCAACAACCTGTGTACCATAAAGGAACTGCGCATGACTCACGATAAACTTTTACGGATTTGCGGATAGAGATAAAAGAAAATAAATGGCATTCCGAGTTCATATGGCAATTGCTGAATATTCTATAAACATTTAATGTCAAATAAATGTACTTTACCAAATGTAACGTTTTGCTGTTTGATTTTAAAGTACAGTTTCATATTCCGAATTGTGGCGCGCTGTGTTGTGAGTTGATCTGTGTTGGTTTCCGGGTTCTGTGTGAAGTCGCGTAGAAGACGACTGGGCGCATTTGCCTACGCAGCACAGAAACGTCATGGAGAGAGGCGGGGAATATGAATGTTTTGATAATGTAAGGCTCAGGGGCGGGGGATGTGATTTAGTGCCGCAAAAGCAGGTCAGCCAAGGCGATGCGGCAAGTGATAAGATTATCACAAAATGGCGGCGCCCTACTACCTGTTTTCGCGTGTGTTTAATGGACGAAAACTCGGGTAAGGTCCATAGGAAATTTTTCTAAAATCGAGCGACTTAGGCTTAAAAACACATGGCCGACCCGTAGGGGCAATAAAAAATGTTTACCAAACCATTCCTTTAACATCTACTGGAACCCTGCTTGTTCAGACCCATAATCCTTCTTGGAATCCCGGTCTGTCCTGTGGTTGATGGTAAAATTATCATACGGAACCGCTGGCATAATATTGGCAAGGGATTTAAATTCCCACTACATCACCACATGTCTGCTAGGTGTTATGAAAAAATACAGAAAGCCGAATGAAAATGGTAAGAAATGATTAATCTTTCTTTAAGAATGGAAAGTGCTGGTGGCCAATGTGAACGTGAAGGGGGATATGCCCCCGGTGTTAACCTGGAAGAGGGGTTTGGTTTGCTCAACTATTAACTATCTATTCCTCTCAGAGGTTATGTTTGGCATATGCAACATCTTCCGGGTATGTGATGGTAGTAGCAATCACAACATGCTAATAGAGAGTTCTGTGCAAGTAGTAACATATATTGTAACAATCATTATTCTGATTTGAGGGTGAATAATGGGAAGAATAGAATTGTCAAGCTTAGAAAGGGTGGAACTCCATTAAATATTAACCTTCATAGATCTATGATGACTCAAATTGAACTAAAATTACAAAAAGCTTGTCATCCTTCTAACTTCTTGGAATTTCCGGGGGATCAAGACACTCAAGGAATAAATGGTCAATTTAAGAGGCCATCCCATAAACATTCCTTTGATGATGAAAAGTGGCTCAGGAAAAGACATCTGAGGAATTCTATCCGGGCATTAAAACATGGGTCTGAAACAAACTGAGCATACCTATTAGAACATAAGAAATTGTACAAAAAGTATAAGAACTGATCGCAGTCCCACAGATATTTACGTCATCAAAAAATTGTCAAATTGATGTTAGGAACCGTGGGTGATAACAGCTTCTAGAATTTCTAGTCTCTAGTCAATCATTCACAGGACTCCCAAAGCTGCCTTCAGAGCACTGCGACTATGGTGACAACTTGGCAAACTAATTTCAGTGGTCTGTACAGGAACCCTTCAGTGCAGGAATTTGAGATGAATACAAGCATTGTTTGACGGCTGGGCTTGTCTGAGGAAAACATATCAAAATTGATTGCTAGACCAAATATTGAAATCAGATGTAAAACTTTGGTCTAAGATTCTGTTGGGAATTTTCACTGAGGTATTGAAAAGTTGGTGTATTCCAGATTCATGGAAATTTGCTGTTGTCATCACAATCTATCAGAAGGGTGATAGGGCGGATCCCATCAACTAACACTGATCACACTCTTGGATGCGGATAGTAAAATCTGGAGTTGGAAGCATTGGCAATAGATAAGAACATACTGTATACACATCAAATTTGTGATGGAGGTTGGAATTCTTAAGGTTTTGGCTAAATGTGTTACCTACAGAGGAAATCCAGTCCAGCCGAAATAAGAGTTTCCACAGTGGCAACATCTGTTCCTTTTGTGAGGATACAGGAAAGCAGACATTAAAACACATACTGATGGACTGTAGGGGGACCTGCGAGGTGAGCATTAAGTTCCTTAACCAGTTTGTTGATAAAGCAGATTGGTTGTCCACAGTGAACGTTTGGGAGAGCTGGGCATGTGGTTTGTCTCACCATTGAAGTCTTGAATATGTTGCAAGACCTAGGTTTTCTGGATACATTCTGAATTATTTTACTGTTTGTAATTGACTGAAGCGTAAACATATTGATTGATTTTTGATGAAATGTAATGTGAAAAGTCAATTTTTTCAATAAATGATTTAAAAAAGGTATGTGTATGCAGATGTCTGCATTTTCGAGAACTGTCTATATTGGATTGAAAAATCTATTTTTAAAATATTACTTTTCTGTAAGACAAAGACAATATTGTGGGTTTGAACCTTTCATTTGATCTAATGTACATACCCACAATGCATTGCTAATGTGGTTCTGAACTCGAGGAGTGCTTTCAGTGATGGGTACTATTTGTACACATGCAGTTTTTCACATTTTTAGAAATGTATTAACAATTACAAAAAGTCAAAGTTTTAGATTTGTTTCATTTACAAAGTACAAGTACCTAAAAAAGAACCAGAAAAGTAACATTACATGTTTTATTTTGTATATACCTCATGATTAAATAAATGTGCAAGGTTAATTAAATGCACCTTTTTAGGGTGCAAGTTCAGCCTCGCCCAATTCTTTTACTATCTGTATAAGATCTTACACTGAAAAAATCATTCAGTAAACCACACACCAATTCCAACCTAATATGAGGGCAGGTGTCACCAGTTTCACAATTAAAGCACACCTATGCCTCTGATCTGTCTCCAAAAAGGTAATACACCAATCTAGGTAGAGGTTTTATTTCAGTTCAAAATATATAAACACTTCTTAGAACAAAAATCTTTTTCACATGTACTTCCACACCTACTCTACCCATCTCACTACTTGGGACCTCATTTGATTACCTTCAAACTAGTCACACCACCCATAAACCATCACTTGAGCTCAGGCCAAACCCTATGGAAAGTGCCTTAAGAACATAGCACAAGGTTAAGGTCTACATATACAGCACCTTTTCAGTATGACTAGATCAACTCCTCTGCTTAAAATTCTCACTGTCCCTGAACAAAAACAACCACCCCAATATGTGATGTCATCAGACATGGCATCAATGATGCCATTTGTGATGTCATCTTTGATGTCCTGGGTATTAGTCTTAGCAGTGCATGGTGGTGACGCAAGCTGTGGTTGCATAGCTTACCATACCTGGTCAATTTACTTATGTATATAAATACAACCCCCTATCCAGCCTGCAAAAATGGGGAATGATTTGTTAAAAAATGAAAACCTTACTAAGAAAACTAAACAAAACAAAAAAGAAAGTTGGGGCCCAGTCCCCATGTATTATTATCCTATAGACAAAAACTGTCCATTTTTGACAAGCTGCACAGCTCAAACCACTGGATGGATTTGAACCAGTTGTGAAACAATTTTGGCATGAAACATTGACTCGAGGCCTTTTGTGGTTTGGGGTTATTCCGTCCAGTAGTTTTTTAATAGTTGATGGAAAATGCCCGGCCCCACTCCAAAATAGATAGCTACATCTCAGGTTAATCACTAAGAAAGTGTGCTGCTATGACCAACTGGTTTCATTGGCTGCTGGCAGACACACTTTCATTCCCAGCATCACACCAATCATATGTAGCCATGAGAACATACCACATCAGCTTGTTTTTGTACATGCAGCTATGTGGAATAGCCATGGGTATTAAGTCATGAATTTCTGTGCAATAATCAAATTATTTTGTGACCACAACATTTAACATGTATTTCTGATTCCATGCCCTCACCTCTACCCTTGTCATATTTAAAGGTTGGCAATGTGTGTTTTTGCATTAGTAAAAAATGTACATGTATCCGCGGTTACAAGAGGGTATTCATGGCCATGGGTGGAATATGCATAGTTATCATTATATGACAAAAAAGCACAAATGATACCCTTCTCACCATATCTAAGTATCTAAGTGTCTGTACCTAATGTGATGCTTAATGCAATTTGTAACCCTTAAAACCACATTAATCTATTTACAATGTTTATATGCATTACATAATCACTGTGTTCACATTACTCTGTAATATGTTTAAATAGGTATAAAGAATCCCTATTAACATGAAAACATCCTACTCCACCAACGGGGATATAGATATATGTAATACAATAAAGAGCAAGATGATACGTGTTGTTTACTTGCCTCCAACCCCCTCACACAAAAACTCTATAAGGTTTTCCAGCATCACTAGTCCTGAAAAAATGGACCGTCTGCTATAACTGATTTACACAAATGTATAACAAGTTTATTATTCAAATAATTTAAACTGAATTTAAACAAAAAACACTACCCTCACCTAACACAGTGTACTAAACATTAAAAAACAAATATAAAACAAATGTAAAACATCAAATAACTTATTTATACGACACAAAAGATATCACATAACACACAAAAAATCTCAATGTGTCACTAAAACAACAAGCATCCCAACATGTTTCTGTTCTTAACTGCCCAGTTCAGGCGAACATTCTTCAGGGGATAAATTTAAAAGCATCCACTAATCTCTTCCACACCGTGTTGAAAGGGTAGATTCAGGCACTCAAGAGGGTAAAAGGAAAACAAACTCCAAGCCTTTAAATGGTGAAACTTCAAAGCACGTCACAGAATGACAAATTTGCTGGTTTCCCTCCAAATGAGAAATCAATACTTCAACAAAGCGTCACAGTCCGCTAGAGTATCGCCACACCTCCACAAATGTAGGGATCAAGACTGCAATTCACAATTCAGTAATGAACAAGTTGAAATGGAAACATCCATACGATCAAGCAATAAAGTACCGAGTCAATCTATACACCCAGAGGGGTTTATTCACTCCACTTGCAGCATTCAAACATACTCGGCCAGCACTCGATTCAGAGGATATGTATTCCAATGAGCTTTGACACTTTTTATTATTAACATTACAATAAGAATCCCTTGTACAGACTTTTCATGAAAGGTACATGCACATGTGATGTCATCAGTGATGCCATCAATGACATTTGTGATGTAATCTTTGATGTCCTGGGTGTTAGTCTTAGCAGTGCACGGTGGTGGCGCGAGCTTACCATAACTGGGGAATTTCAGGAGTTTTTCGGTTTTACTTGGAACCATAATGGCAAGTTTGTATCATGGCACGTTTGTAAAGTTTGTTTAGTGAATTTCACAGGTTTTCAGTAGCACAACAAACCATAACGTCCCCTTAACAAAGTTTTTTTTGTGTGAATTGTACAGGTTTTTCCTAGGACAATGTAAGTATAAGGTCTTGTTAAGAAATAAATTGTGTACTGCATGTCACAGATTTTCAGGAAAGCAACGTAATCATAACGTCCCTTTAGCAAGGGTCATTTGGCAAACAATATACACCTTGCGAAAAATGCCACATGAAGGTCTGCTGGCATACTACACCATGACATGTCACAGAATCAGTACACACTTAACTGTACGATCTATGCCCTGTGGGCAGTGTGGAAGTACAATTTATAATCATGTAGCAATATCCACCTCCAACATTTGCCGTACACAACGCCAACATGTACTGGTATGCAGCGATTAGCAATGCACTACACATTATATATTGGTAGCAAAAGTTGTAGTTATTTGAAAAACACATCAGCTAAATGCATCCTTCCTCCCTAAGAAACAGCAGCAGTGGTGTAATGTGAAAGCATAAGAAACAGTGGTGCTACCTTGCACATAACAAATGGATAACATGTGTCGCCGTACATTTACTGACCCATATTACCGTTTGTTGCCTTTTTGCTCATTGCAGTTAGCAAATTGCCTTATTGCCTGCGTGCCAAAAAAGAAAGGCGCCCATAAACAAAGGAAATAATGTATTAATAATGGCCTTTCACCGTGTAAGGAAAATTTGGCATGCACTCCAAGTACTGCATATTTCTCAGTAAAGTACATAGGCTAAATAATCTTTGGCAGTAATAGTCTAAATTAGGAAAGCAATAACATGTGCTACTGAAAAGTACGCCTACTTGTTGTAATCCGGGGCGGCTTTGGCAGTTTGGATTACAAAACAAAATCCTCTTTCAAGATGGCCACCATAGAAAGGGAAGGAGGTTATTGTATACATACGCCCTCTTCCCTTTCCATGGTAGGCTGCTCAAAGCACAAGTACGTGACATGGCGCAACACTTGTAAATAAACATACAGCGACGTACAACCTAATGACTTACATTTGGAAATAATGCAGTGGAAGGTGAAAGAAAACGTGAACATTATAGAGTTTGCAAAGTAGGTTTATTTAACAACAAACTGGCAGAGTCCATCGGAGTAAACCCATTTTCAAAACGATCATAACAATGCTTGTAAGGGCGGCATAGGAAATTGTGAAGAAGAGGAGTGTGTTGTTTTTTTGCCATACAAAATGTTTTAACTCTTTGTTGAAGCAGTCGCTTTGTTTCCCCAGTTATTTCCCAGAAGTCGTCATGACCTGGAGCCTACAGTGCCGTTGCTCTGAATAGCGAGTTCAGTGTACGGACAAATCGGACTTACAGTCTCATTCCACATAATTATTATGAACAGGCAACCTCTCACCAGCAGTTGCATTTGCCGTCCGAAGAAGCCTTCACTCGGCATTTGAAAACCATGGCAGACACAGTATGGCATTATATACCTAGGCGGGAAAAGTTACAGAAAGTACGTGTCAATAACTAACCTCTACCAAAAAATTTCAAAAAAGACACCGAAAATGTGCTAAGTACAACACAAATGTATGTGTTCAAACATGACATGTTAGTAAAATGTTACTAATTTCCATGAGAACCTATAGTAGCAAGCTACAAATGGTGACATTTTGCATGCGCCGTAAGTAGGGTCGCCAACTCTTTGATAGTCTGTCACGGGACACTTGCCCACAAGGCGGTCATGATGTCACGTCATTCACTTGGCCCGCCCCTTTGTAAATGTAATTTTTTTTCAATGGCTCTTAATTCCTGGCTTAATTGAAATGAAAATGGTTTGTCCTAGGAAGGGGATGGCCACCTTTTTTAACTGCAAACATGCCCATCACGACCCCAGGAACAAAGCATTAGCATTTCAATGAAGCCAGGTGTCAGAGCATTACAGTTCCAACTGTAGGCTCAAAAGGAGCCAGGGCTGCAGAGCCGGCGGACAAAAAAAGCAGCAGGCGGCAGCGCCGTGCTGTGTACATGACCCCTTCAGTTTGCAGAGTGGGTGTGCTGGAGGCAAGTTCTTCCGACGCAACTCGGGAAAACCTGTGTCCCACACAGCCACACTGTAAACCGCAGGGCGGAGCACCTAATTGCGGGACAATACCCCGAAATCTGGGACAGTTGGCCACCCTAGCCATAAGAGTAAAAAAAAATACCAACTACATAGGAAGAGGATGAATTGTTTATGAAATTAATTATAAAGGACACCAAAAAAAAAATGACGTCTCCTCATTTCAAAGAATACCAAAAAAACGTGCAAAGTTACACCCAAAGCTATGAGGACAAAGTTACCGTTTCAAATAAAAAATATAAATGCTAAAAAAGGAAGAGTGCACTCATAAACTACAAACATACAACCTGGTCACTCTGCAACGTTACAGGAAAAATGTAACAGTGTATAAAGATAATACAGCAATTATATTAGCACAATTAGATGTGCGGTAATGGTACAATAAAGCGCGGGTGGCTGTAGAGTGGGCAAAAATAAACATACATAATATTTACTGCCTCCATATGTTTGTGCAAGTCACACACTAATGTATTTGCATCGAAGAATCTTCGTGTACTGATATTGCAAGTCCCTTGCAAACTTTTTAAAACATAACCTTATCAATTGCTATTTTTTTCGACCCTTTCATTCCGTGAATTGCTACTAACTTTCCCTTTCGGTCAAGGTCAAAAAACAATTGCCCCTTATACATTCACTCGGATGCGCAGGCGTATTGAGTGGTCAACCGAAAAAGCAACTCATGTGGCCTTTACTGAGAAACCAAATACAATCTTTCTTTGAAGCAACATATTTCAATCCAATTATGAGAACTGCTACTCCCATACACCTCCAGAAGCGCTGTTTCCAGCAAATACTGCAGATGGTGTCCTTAGTTTTGTAAACTTACGATGCCAGTATGACCGCAATTTAATTTAAAAAACATTGTAACTCACACGCCGTAATTAATCGTGCTACAGTGAGCAGAAACTTCCATTTAAACTTATCACTTTGGTGACAAGAAAAGTCCACTTTTCCAGTTTGTACTTGCACATCCCATTCTGCCCCCCTCAAAGGTCACCTTCTGAAATCCTATTACATGAGTGTGACAAGTCCAATGCTGTCTTCTTTTGGATGAGTTTCTGTCGATATGCGCGCACAGTAAAACATGAATAAAAGATAGGGGAGCCACAAAAGAAAGATGACGTATTTCACGCTGTTCTACAACCAATCAGGGAAAGAGCCACATGTTTGCGGGCACAAACTTTTTTCCCTATTCAATCTAAGGGGAAAAGAGATGTTTTGAGAACCCCTGCCCCTTATAACTTTCGCCCACCAGCCCCAAACATCAGCAAACTTTCCAAAGAAAGTCAGAGTGTTAGATTTTTTTTTTGTTGTTGGAAACTTTGATAAAGGGTACCACAGGTATAACGCTGCCAAAAAATGTTCTTCCTATGGAAACAGCAACTGCACCATAGCAACACAGCCACTAACGTGCCTGTCTAATATGCTGCAGTGCTTGTGGGCTTGACCTAGACATTTGGATATGTGCGCACAAACATTTGAATGTATACGTGTGCATTGCCTTATAACTGCACTGCTGATAAGGTTGTTTCTGGGTGCATGGCCTTCGGCAATGCATCCAACACTGTACACCCTCCCCAAACCCATCTAACATGCTAACCTATACTACGGGTGTATGCATTGCTACAATATGATGTGGTGGTTCTGGACAGGGCCTAAGGTTTTAGAAGTATTGTATATGGGCTACAGCCTACAGCCATGGTGCCAAAACTCTACATCCTGCCCATAACCATCTCAGTGATGTGCAGTGGAAGGGGTGTATTGATAGCAGTGGTATGCTTCACTTGATCTCGCCAGAGACTGCATGCCTAGCTCTATGTCCATAGATTTTACGATGTGTTGGTATGCAGTGGCTTATACCTGCAGCCCTTATAACTTTGTTTTTGGGGGCATTGCCTTCGGCCAAGCACCCAACACAGCACACACTCCCCACAACCATGTAATCCATAATCAATACTACAGGTGTATCTATGATTGTGACATGCTGCTGTGGTTGTGGCCAGGGCCTCCAGTTTTGGAAGTATGGCCTTCGGCCTACGACCTATGGACATGCATCCGAAACTCTAGGCCCTGCCCAAAACCACTGCAGAATGTCACAACCATGGTGGCGTACTAATCAATAAGAGACCCACATGAAAATGTAATGTAATAACGACATGTGCTCAATTTTCAATGGTCACTAACACCACACGTGTCCTTTCATTTGATCATTTTCAAGGTGCCTGCACACAGCACGTATTGTAATCCTACCCTTATTACAACCCTAATTTTCTGGAAGTACGAATATCCTGAACAAGGCAGCACTTGAGAATACATCATTAACAGTTGCCGCCCAAACAAGCACAGTATTTCGTCCATCTCTTACTCTCTGAACCTCCCCAATCACTATAGGAGATCAAAATAATTTCCCAAACACCATTTTGCATGGCGAACACATCATTAACACCTACCACCCAAACAAGTACAGTATCTAACCCATCTCTTACTCTGTAATCCTCCCCACACACTGTATCAGAGCAAAACACTTTCCGAAATGGCATTTCGCCTCTGGTAGCGACTACACTGTCTTCGGATCCAAGATGTCGGGCGCATCCACACATTCTGACGCACATCACGGCCCACTGTAGCCAATCAGTGAAGGCGTTGCGTGTCCGCGGTCATGACGCTACCCCCCTGGCCAATCGGTATCTTGTCCGCGGAGCGAACAGGGAAGTATAACCGTGGAGTGGACATAGATATCACTAATTTTTGAGACATGTTCTTTGGTCATTTTAAAGGAAACTACTGGACAGATTGGCACCGAATTTACAAAAGCATGCCTTCGGGACCAAGCCCCTGCCCCTGCCACAAATGTGGTAACAATCTATCCAACGGTTTGAGCTGTAGGCGTGAGCAAAGTTTTTTCCCCATTCAGTCTATGGGAAAAAAGTCATTTTGGGACGCCCCCTATAACTTTGCCCCCCCCCGGACCAAACCTCACCAAAATTTGCAAAAAGATTCAGAGTGTACCATATACTTTTTTTCAAAGTTTGGTGAGGATTCGTCCAGGGAGAGGGAAGTTATAAGCCTCCCAAAAAGTGCTCTTCCTATGGAAACAGCAACTTAACCATAACTACACGGCCACTACAGTGGCAGTGTAATACACATTATTTAACTTTATATATGACAACTTCAAAGGATAACTGTTTCAAAGAGAAGAAATATCCATAGTTTACTATAGATAAAATACATGCTGTATGATTATCTCAACTACATTGACCATTTAGGTAACTATGAACTTGGCTTTGCATCAGCAAATTCTAAATAGCATTACCCACAATGCCAATAGTTTGAGCACCTATAAAATCATTTTACTACAATAAACCTGTGTTTAAGATCGATACACAAATTATTAAATCATTAATGGTGAAACATGTGCAGATTCATGTATGCAACCGTAACCAGGAAAACTAAACCTATAACCTAAGTATATCCTATGTTATACAAATGATTGCATGAAGACATACCAACATTGTAACATTATTTTGAGTAAAATCTTTTGAAAGTCTAGTCATTCCAATATTTCAAATGGTAGATAGACAAAAACAACCAGTGTGTGTGTAAGAACCTAACAAATGTAATTTCTATACTTCTTGCAAAATCTATGTGGGTACTTTGTTTGGCCACATACACACACACAAAGTTAATAATGACATCTGAAAATCTACACATCATGTTTGAAATGTTTAAAAAATGGGAATTGTTTATTTGCACACATAGTAGTGTGCAGTGTGGAACACTTTTTTATGAAATCAAAGTTGTTTTTAAAATATAATATTTATGTCTGCATTGTCAATAGAATACTTCTTTTTATATTGTTGTGTATCCTTTTTTTTGGCCAGCTATACACTTAAAGACCTAATTAAAATGCTGTATGAACTACTATAAAAAAACAATAAATAACCACAGTGTAATGACACAACACAGTGCATGACTTTTCTGAAAATGTCCACACTGCAAATAACACATCTGTAAACATTGAACAAACTAACACTTAAACTTGGCTACGTTCATTGTTTAATTGAATTGGAATATTGTTTAAAACCTATGTGTGCATTTTTATTCTGGCTACTTACACACATAACAAGTGAGGCACAATGGGCCTCATTACACGGAAGGCGGTAAGGGTTAACGGTCACCAGTAATGGTACCAGTGACCGTTAACCCTTACCGCCTTACTACGAGGTCCCTTTGCGGGTCGGTACTTTAACGCCTGCTGTTTAGCATATACTGATGCTTATACGGAACACTTGTACATATTAAAATACACCCTGTTTTACACAATAAAATAGAAATAGAAGATTGCAGAATGTTGTTTTGTCATCTAATTTATATAATCTCTACATTTGTTTCATACTAAATGTAAAATACATCCTAGTGACTATATATATTGTACTTTCCATAAAATACTTATTATCCTATTCTTCCATGTTACAATTTTATTTTGCATATTTATATTCACAAATAATACAAAACAAATATTTTAAAACATTGGTTCTAACAACATTAAGTTAGAATTCTTCAAACCCTTTGGCAATCTAGCTCGGTGTGTGACTACAGAGTCTTTAAAGACAAGCCAATCTACTTCTCTACCCACCCATGTTGTGAAATGTCCAAAGCGAATTGATGCCCCGTTATGAAAAATAATTTCACACATTTTAAAAGTGTTCCTAGTGATATAAGCTTGAGTATGTCCAAAATTCATTAATGGCATGTTAATTGTCCTACCATCAATACTGTATTTTTGAAACATAATAAATACATACTTGTTAAAAACTAGATTTTGCAGGTTGTAAATTACAACCACAGTCACTGCATTCCATGTCATGGATTGCTTTAGTTAGAAGATCAGACACATTTACACTTTTCTGATCTGGAATAGGAACATATAAAAATCTTTCAGAACTACCCTGAGTATAGTAATCTGTCTTACATTGTGGACACATATGATTCCCCCATAACTAATTCCCACAAATCCATATATACTAACAGTTGTGTGCAGTAATAAATTGATGACAGTCATTAAAACATCTGGAATATCTTCCTGAGTATTTTGAGAACAATTGTTAATTTCTACTTGCTACAGCTACTACATTTCAGATTGACACTGCCGAATGTGTCCTGTGTGGTTGTTCTTCTACAGATATCTTAATAAATTAAGGTTCCACACATAGCTGTTTGTGTGCTGTGGAAGCAATTACTTGCATCAAGGATGTCATTTGAAACAACATACACAAAGCTGCATTAGAATAGCATTCAACTCCTGTTTCATTACTAAATCTTCATACTGGAATGACTTTTGAACTCTGGTAGATCATCTTGTTTTTTAGTCTTAAGAGGAATGATTTTATTTGAATGTAGTTTTACTGATCCTTTATGTTTCCTGGCTAAGTACTTAGCAGGTACAGGTATAAGATTCAGATGATGAGCATACAGTACACCTAACCTATTATATTATTCTATACAAGAAATGTCAGTTGTCACTTTTCTTTCATCAAAGTTTATTCAAAATAAACCTTCAATATGTATCACTCTTCACAGAGCTTTGAACACTGCATGGCCAATGTCAATAAGTGTTGCTTCTAAAGTCAAGTCTTGTGATTTATGAATAGGAATTTCATATGCAGAGAGCAATGGAAATAGAACTCTATTCACAAAGGCATCCTTAAAAAGCATGAAATCTGTAGAGGTCCAAAAAATCAAGTGAGTTTCTTCTACACGCTCAAACTTAACGTCAACATGTACAATATGTGTATTGTGAGGAAAAGTGTGAAATGCAAACATTCTTCCCATTGCCCACTGACTAGACCGATTTCTACATTAAGTTTCTGCTTTAACATTACCCCTGCATTGATGCACCACTTTAAAACTGCTTCTAGACCTGCTGTTATAGAAATGGAATCCTCTAGTAGAACTAATCAAGCTTTTGCTCTTTTATCCAACTCTTAGTGGCATAGCATGACCATCTAAAACTTCACACAATTTTACCTCTGCAATATTTTGATTCTCCAACAGCAGCATTGTAAAGTTAAACATGTTACTTTCTGCATTAAAGCAACACAATACATGTTTCTTTCCTGAAGGGTCTACATGACATCAGACACAGTGCAATCTGAATAAAACATGTTAGAAATAAGTTTTCCCTTTAAGACAGCTTTCACATTCACCTCAAGAACACCTATACAAATCATATTAAGCATTTCTGCATACTCTAAGTCAGCAGATTGCCTCATATTAATGGTAAGTCATGGAATGCAAAACAATTCCAAGGGTTAAAATTACCCAAACACCCTATACTTTTTTGACTATCCTTAGATTGCAGCCCGTTGAAAACTGGTTGACCTTTCACATGAGTGAAGTGTAACACGTCTCCAAAACAAGTTCAGGTTTACCTCCAAACAAAACATAATAGTCCGTCTTCAAAACCTCTTGCATTCACAAGTAAATGAAAGCTAGCATCAAGGTAGACACCATGCTTACTTCATCTACAATCGAGGTATTCAATTTTCTTAGATTTTTTCCTACTGCTTGTGCTGCACTTGATTCAAGTTTTCGATAGCATCAACAGTCGATGTAAAGTAACACTTCCTACATTGAATGCTTTTAAACCTGTTGGAGCAGTTACTCTATGTGACAAAGAGCAATCAGTTACATTTTAGATCATAGCCCTTATTGCATTAATTAAAAAAGATGTACTTGTTCCTGATTGTCCACCAATATACATCAGTAGAGGTGTGTATTGCAAACAAGAAAATGAACGTATGTCATGCTGTAAACGATATAAGAACCTATCTTTAATTTTATAATGAACTTCTTTTTGCTTTTATTAAATTTATGTCATCATAATTTGCATTTGCAACTTTAGTTTTTGCATTGCACTTTTTACTTCTTCCATAGCAAGCCCAACATGAGTTTGGATAATTGGCTTACCAAGGACATTTTGACTTCCTGCTACAGAATCTTGACGGCTCACATGAATCTGTTTTCCCAATTCATCTGCCAAAATTCCTTCTTGAAGTAGTTCTTTCTCCAGTAACTCCATGTACTGCTTACATTTTGGATATTTAATTGGGTGTTTTTTTTTTTTTTTTTTTTTGCAAAAAATGATTCTTCAAAAGTTTCAAAACTTCCAAGCAGATCACTATTTGCAAGCCAGTTGGTGAGAAGGTGCAGGTGGATCTAGGTCACCTAGCCTAAGCCTCTTTCATCTGTCAATCACTTTAAACTGTTTGTCCCTTCCTGGTTTCCACTCTTTTTCCCTACTTAAGCAGCCCTACAGCCTCTTTTCCTTGGCAGTTGTGAGCAGGTGCAAGTGGATCTAGGTCACCTGGCCTAAGCAAAACCCACCTTCTTAGCCCTGCTCTTCCTTTTTGCTCTTAACTCTTAGATACATGGTTTCTCTCACCCAGGCATCTGAAGTGAAGGGCAGAAAAAGATAAGGACAATTCCTGTTTGGACCTTTTCAGACCAGGAAGACCCAGGCCCCAAAACCCTGCTCAGACAGCAGGTAAGCATGCACCAACATGTGTGTTGTACCTCTGTCCCCACAGGCCATCCCCACCAATATCAGGCAATGCCAACATCAACTTCTCCGGTGGTGGGGACAGGTGCTCAATGGCACAGTAAGTTGTGCATTGTAAAAGTGTTATTCTAGCACTGCAGCGTGTGTCTGCCCGCTCCAACTCTCCCATTGTCCCGGTTGTTTCCTTGATTGTTTGCCCTCCCCCCAACCTTCATCCCACCCTGGTGCCATTGGTTGGTGGGCCTAGCCACCCAAGGCACCCCCTGACGTGGCAACCCCCTCAGCCAAGTACCAGAGGTTAAGGACAGCTCCAGAGGTGTCTGCTGGTGTCTGGTATGGTAACACCTGGCCTGCAGCCGTCGACCTTTTGCGACTGATCAGGTAAGTCAAATCTGGGAGTGTTTTATTGTGCTGTTCTAAAACACGTAGCCTTTTTCCCCTTCTAGGAAAGTCAAATCTGGGTGTGGTGTGTTGTGCTATGTTCAAAAACCTAGTAACAATAGGGTCAGCCCTAGATCGGACAGGACATTGCGGGCTGGAGAAATAGTATATACAAACAGGGAGTAGTCGTGTCCAAATGGGGAGGAGCTGTGTCCATTTTTCATCAGTTACTCGAACTGACGATAGACCGCGGCATAACTCAGAGCACCCCGCTCGCATCATTACCCAGGGCAACTACCAGACAAGTCCCTGTCCTGTCCGGAATTGCAGCCCATTAAGTTGCTGGTTATGCCGCCTTGGAAAACACAAACAACAACCAAGACCCAGATTGTTGAACCTGCTGCTCACAAAGAAAATATTTAGAGTGGTATTTCTTTACTGCTCTACATGAAGGGAGACCTGCACACACTTGGCCCCAGAAGAAGGTTGTGACTTATTGAAACCGAAACGTCAGTGATCCACGTGGCAGACCTTACAGGACCACGATCAAGGACCACACCAAATTTTCTCTATTTTTGCATAGACATCAACCAGTCTCTCTTGGTCAGTCCACGAAAGCTAGGCGCAAATAGACTTGACTTTACAAGTCTTAGTGGTACATCAAAGTGGACATATACACCAGATTCCTGGTATACGCAACCCGGACAGCCAACAGATCCAACATGTCAGTGTTGTGGTGCAAGTGCCCAGAAAGAGACACAATTACTTATAACACCAGGAACGTGTAAGTGCATCAATATGCACTAGATATGTGGTGCACTCACAATGGTTTATTGATTCATTGTTGTACTAAATAATGCAGTTACAAATGCGACGATGCACAAAATAGGAACAAATGCAAAGGATGAGACTAATATGAAGTAATATGTTGCCTGATCTCTTTCTGTTTTAGTTATATGTAAAGGCACATCAAACTGATATGTTTTGTGTCTGCTCTATTCATGTTGTTGACTGTGTACTCACTGATTGATGTTTGCATATTGCCACAAACTTTATGTCAGTTTTGCAAAAAGTCAAGCTTGTTTTAACATTTCTAGAAAAAAAAATGAATGAAAGCTACATTTCTATCCAAAAAAATAAAAAGGCTGATGTGGACCAATCTCAGTAGTTAGACGGTTCTTCCCCCAGTGACACATATTAGTTAGCTGTTGATCTGGATGATTAGGAAGGTTTAAATAATCACTGCAAGAAGTTGTTGCAGACATTAATTTTTGAGGACAGGACTACTCCCCATTTGTATATACTAGTGCTCAAAAACCTACCTGTTTCCCTTTTCTATGAAAGTCGAATCTGGATAAGTTGTATTGTGCTGTGCTCAAATACTTAGCCCACAACATGTTATGCACAACTTGGCTGCATGCACTCCCTTGCATCCTGTTCTGGTACCCCATTCTGCATTTCCCTTCCTTCATCTTGCATCTCAGCCCTTCTCTCTTTGATCTATTGTGTACTACTCTGACAGAGTCATGAGTGCCACAGTTTTTTCTGGTATTACTTTGCATTGCCTGCATTCTTCTTTTAGGTTGCAGTTGTGTTCTGTGCCTGGTTGACTGTATTTGTGTTTGCTCTCTATGATTCTTGATACTGTGCTGCTATCCACAGTTTGTGGCATCACATTGCAATCACCTGTATTCTTCACTTTTAGGTTCCCTGCTGACCTCTGTTTTTGCTTTTGGTCCTGTATTGCATCTGCATACTTTACTTCCAGGTTCCCTTTGGTGCTTTGTGATTTGCCTTAGTTCTGTAATACATCTGCATTATCTAGTTCTAGGTTCCCTGTTGTTCTCTTTTCTTTCTGATAGTGTGCACTTCATCTGATTTGTAGGTCAATTGTTCTTGTTCGTTGCTGGGCATCCTCCCTTTCATGTCCCCCTGTGCTTCCCTCCTGTCTGCCCCCCCGCTGTGAGACCTCCTCTCCATCCTCCCCTGCCTGGACTCCCCTCTCCATAACACCCCACTGTCCTCCCTGCAACCCCTATAATGTTCTCTGTCTCACCTATCTGTTTTAACTGCTTTTCTATCAACTATCCTATCCCTCTCACTAAGTCTGGCAGGAAGAAGCTCAAAAGGGACATCCCGGTCTCCAAACCAGTCCTTCCTATTGCTGATACCTATACCAGTGCTTCCTCCAGACAGACCATTACCAACATACTCTTTGTTGTTCCCTCTCCAGGCCTATGGACCCCCATATCGTCATTGTTCTCTCTCCTTTTTACTCTTCTCACATTATTGGTGGCACCCAGTGGGAGGCCCTCCTGGCCCCCTTCCACTATTCTAAGACCATCATTAATGTCTACTTAAATGGCACTGTCTTGGTCCAGGACAATTTCCTCCTCTTTTGATAGACGCTTCCCGCACCATATCAACTTCCCTTCCTCTCCTGCTATCCCTTCTTACCCTTCTCTGGCTCCTCGGCCACCTCCTTCCTCTGCCACCTCTTTGGCACCACCTGCAGCTTCACTGGCCACCCTGTTGCCTCCCTCCTCTGCCACCCCTCTGGAACTCTCTTCCCCCTCTCTGACTACCCTGCCTATTCTTCCTTTCTTCTCTGCCCACCCACTGGCACGTCCAAAGTTTCTGCAGGGTATACCTCTAGCCAGTACCACCGCCTGGACTTCTTCAAATGTGGCAACCTGCTCCACATCGCTACCAGCAACTCTCGTTCAGCTGTCATACAGACCTCTGACATCAGCCGTCTCCTTGAATGCTTGATTTGGATGTACTCGGTTTCACCGAGACTTGGTTCGCAGCAAGCTCTGTCACAGTGAGTTTCGACACTATCCGTCCCAATGGCTACAAGATCCTCTCCAAACACAGAGCCAACAGTCCCGGTGGGGGTGTAGCCTTCATTTTCCCAGAGTGGTTCCCTGCTTCTATCATTCCAATGCGGCACTATTGCTCCTTTGACTTCCTGGTCTGCAGTCTCTCTATCTCTCCTGGCCTCTCTCTCACTGTGGCCATTATCTACCGGTGCCCTGGCCAGGATGCCCTCTTCCTCTCCTCGAGGGCTGACCTCTCCTCCTCGCTCCTTGCCTCTACCTCTCAACTTCTCCTCCTCTGAGACTGGATGCTACCAGCCCTTCTTCAGGACTCTCTATATATATTCTTGCCAACGGCCTGACTCACTCTGCAGGGCACACCGTGGATGTTCTGATCTCCTAGGACCTCCCCTTCTCTAACCCTCTCACCACTCCTCTCTTTTAGGGTGATCACTTTTTCCTTTCTTCCCACCTCTCTCTCTCTTTTCCCCGCAGGTCAAGCCGACTCCAGCACTGCCACCTACCTTCTCGGTCATCGGACCCATGAAGTGTGTGTCAGTTGAGGCTTTTGCCGCTACATTCTCTTCTCCTCCTGCACTTTTGGCTGACTCAAACCCTGACACAGACCTCTCTAACCTTCATCTCTCTCTTTCTAACACGCTCAATGTCCTTGCTACTTTCATGAAGATCCACTTAAAGCCAAATCCAAGTGCAACTATTGGTATGATTCTGACCTCGCTGCCCTTAAAAAACAAGTGTAGGGTGGCATAGAGAAAATGGAGGGCATCGGGCGGACCCCCGGACAGACTGGCCTGCCGCCTGCTCCAAAGGCAGTACAGGCTCTCTGTCCTCTCTAATAAAATAGCCTACATCCAAACCCGCATCTCTGTGGCATCTAATAACTCAGCCAAACTTTTCAAAATCTGCAAAGAGCTGGGCAATCCTGCTGCAGTCTCTACCTCTCATTTTCCCTCCCAGACTCTCTGCACGGCAATGGCCTCACATTTCTAACTAAAACTCAGGAAATCTTGTCCACCCTCTCTTCCTCTACCTCCTCTTCCTCCTCCTCTACCACTCCTGGCTCATCTGAGGCCAACTCCCCTCCTCCTTTCTCCTCTTTTGCCCCATTCACCCCTGATGATGTTTCTAGACAAGTCTGACCTATGACAGTCTCATCAAAGCAGGTTCTCCCCTGCTCATCCAGAACCATCAAGGACCACATTGACACCCATGCTCCAGCCTTGGCTGATTTCTGTAATCACTCCTTTGCCACGTGAACTTTCCCCTCCCCCTTTAAGCACTCTCTTGTTCACCACCTTCTAAAAAAGCCCTCAGCCGATCCTTCCTCTCTGGTTAACTATAGCTTGGTCTCCAGCACTCCTTTCCTGGCATACTCTTGGAAAATCTGCCCATCTCCCAGCTTAATCGACATACTGAATCTGTTGGTTGCCTGCATGACCACCAGTCTGGCTTCAGAGCTGATAGAAGCACGGAAACCTCTCTCCTGAACACCTGTGAAGACTTGCTCTCCAACCTTGACTCTAATCTCCCTTCCATCCTCATTCTACTCGATCAACAATCTGCTTTTGACACGGTCAACCATGCCATCCTGCTCAATCAACTCTGCAACAACCTTGGAATTACTGATCAGGCCCTGGCCTGGTTGACCACCTTTCTCACCGACCAACTCTCTCAGGTCCAACTGGGGTTTTTCCTCTCTTCTATCTTTCTCTACTTGTGGTGTTCCCCACAAGTCTAACCTCTCTCCCTGGCTCATCAACCACTACCTTGCACCTCTTGCCCACCACATCTCTTCTTTCTGCTCTAATTTTCAATGTTATGCAGATGGCACTCAGCTCTCTTTCGGGCTCCCTTCAGCCACCTCTGCTCCTTCTCTCATAAAAGATTGTCTGACTGTAATTCAGGAATGGTGTGCCACCAATGATCTCTTCCTTAATGCCAGTAAGACTGAGATCCTCCTCATTGGGACGCCCACTCCCCCCTTTCCTCTCTCCCTCTGTGGCCACCCACTCTGGGCCCTCTTCCTGCTCCTTCCTGTGAAGTTAAGAACCTTGTATCATCTTCGACTTCACTCTCTCCTTTTCTCCTCACATCTCTGACGTCTCTAAGAAGTCAAACTATCATCTGCACCTCCTCAGAGGTATTCTTCCTTTTCTCACTTTCCCCCAAAGGCTCCCCTTCTCCAGAGATCTGGTCCTCTCTAGGCTGGACTATTGCAACAGACTCTCTCTAAATCTGCCTCTACTTTCAACCTTTACAATTTATCCAGACCAGAACTACAAGACTAGTTCTAGGCCTCAAGGCCAGGGATCATATCTCTCTAGCTCTGAAATCTCTTCTCTGGCTCGCCGTGGCTGCAAGGATCAAGACCCTCTGCATCATCCACAAGGCTTTCTGGGGCCTAGGACTGCTCTACCTCCAACGTTCTCTTCCAAAACATCTTCCTTCTCAAGCTCTCCGCTCACCCAGCTCTATCTCTCTGAGGGTCAGCCACTTCTCCAAGCAGAGAGTTGGGGGCTGTACTATCTCCTTGGCTGGGGCATCCCTCTGGAACAGCTTCTGTGCCTCTCTCATACTTGAGCAGAACAACCTCCAGTTCTGGAAGAACCTCAAGACCTTCCTTTTTGATTCCGCTTTCTCTCTTCCTCTCCGCTGCTGATGCACCTGACTGCTCCGCGCACTGGTCACCTTCTGAACTCAGGCCCAGACTCTTGCATGTCCAGTTGCCCTCGCTCTGCATCCAGGCTCCCCAGCAGTTAAGGGTCTAGATCTGCAACCCTACAGGCCCTTCTCTCTGCACTTATAAGCCACTCGCTGGCTGCACTTGTGAGTTAACTTCATTTCCCCCTTCCCCTCGGGCACTTCTCCTCTTCTCTCTTCCCCACACTTGCACAATCTAATTGACACAAGGCATAGTAAGATCGTTATTTTGTCCTAACTTGTTTCCCCCTCCTTGTCTTGTTGTGCCGAGAAACACTTGTGTACAGGTACATTATAAATGCCACATCATATCATATCATATCACATCATATCATGGGAAGTACAACTGTAAAAGACAAAAAATGAAATAATTCCTTATTCTCTGCAGTTTGGCAAGACAGTTTCACGTGGTTGATGAAACTTACCTTCTCATGTCTCACTAGAAAAAGAAGTGCATCAATGTACTTTAAATCATCCTCTGTCACTGTTTGCTTTAATATTTAAATGTGAGTAGTATTGAGCTATTTAAAATAAACAAAGAACCCCCAACTCTATAGATCGTTTAGGATAATAAAGTTCAATAAAGTTGGTTTTCAAAATCTCTGTACTCTTAGGGACTGTCTCAGCTAACTCTGAATTTCACTCAAAGACTTCACTATCCGATTTCTACTACTAGCTGGGCCAAGACTTATCCAAGGTACATTAAAGCTACGTCAATACAGAAGCAACCTAGTTAGGCGATCTGCAGCTCTTTAGCTACCAAAGTCTCAATGTGAGAGCTTCTTCAGACCAAAGCTTAGAAGCTTCTAAGACTTTTATCTGATGATAAGTTTGCCAATACTTCAGCTGCATTGCCCTTTTCAGCTTTTGTCATGTATGCTGTAACATAGCGAGCAAGAGCTGTAATATCATCAGCAGTATATATCAACCTTTAACATACGTCAGTAACAAACAAACCAACAAGGGAACAAAAGAAAATCAAGTCCAAATTACATTAGACCTCTGACATCCAGTCTTTTCTTTTTGCTGTCATCTGACCATGGTGTCAGTCAACAATACCTCTACAAATTTCAGTGCATCAACTGTTTAACCAATTCTGTCCGCACTTAGTATCCTCTCCCACAATTGCTATTCCTGAGAGGGATCACACTCCTGGGGATAAACCCCCATGGCTTTTGTTCTTTGCTCACTTAAAGCAGCACAAGTGAGCATCAGGTGTCTGATTGTTTCAGCAGAGTCCACCTCTTTACAGAAATGACAGTTTGCGTCCTTCAATGTAATTTGTTTCCTTATTAACAACCCTTCTCTTGAGGCCAAGATGTTAAGCCTACATCGTAGCAATAAGTTTCTGTAATGGGCAGATGGAAACTTTCTCAAATATAATGATAATTCATTTACTTTTTTGCGTTCCAATATGATGTTGGTGCATAGTTTGCATTTGCTTTTTAATTCAATGGTTTCTTCCCAATCTTTCTCCTGCAGGGTCTTTTTTTACCTTATTAGTATTTCGTTCGAAAGTTTCTAGCTCGATATTGAAGTGGTCTAAGTATTCTTTGCATCAGGCTTTCCACCTCAACAGATTTTTATCCTTTGTTGTCGCCAAGCTCATTAATATCTCGAAAGGTGCTGTTGGAGAATCGAAAGCACATTTCCGAAAGAGGGCGATTGATTTCCACATGACTATTGAAATTAACAATTTCAGTCTTAATTTGTGTTGTATTGTGGCTACTGGGACTGAGCTGGGTAGCCTCAAAATCTTCCTCCAGAAGAAGGCTTTCATATCTCCCAGCTTTTCCAAGAGAGATTGACGAGAGCTTCTGCTCCATACGTTAGGACTTCTGACACCTTCTGCTTATAGAAGGTGACAGTAAGGATCACAAAGAAGGTCCCATAGTGGTGATCTAATGCTCTCCCCTGGTTGGTTAATTTCAATAATTGTTCCCTGATCAGCAGGTAATGGCCCAACTCGTTGACATTTTTGTTGATCCGTATCCCAAGATAAGTTATTGACTCCACTACTTCAAGCGATCGATTTTCGATGCTCCATTTGAAGGCTTTTAGCTTTTTCTGCCTGCCACATGCAGATTTCATTATCAACACATTTGATTTCTCTATGTTGATCTTCATGTCATTTCAATCCAAGTAGATTTTAAACACTTCCAATCGCCCCTGGAGTCCTATAGCGGTCAAGTCGATAAAAAAACAAATCATCCGCATATAGTATCCACAGGATCTCACCATCTTCAATCTTGGGTGGAAAGGCCCTAATTTGCCTTTGGGAGTGCTTCATGTCTGCCAAATAGAGTGCAAAAAGAAACACTGCCAGGGCACAACCTTGTTTAATCCCTCGAAACGTATGAATCTTCTTAGTTATGGTGCCATCTCTAGATAGTTGTATATGTATCATTGTGTATGTGTACAGAGCTTGTATTGCTTCTAAAAGGTGTTCAGGGCAATTCCATTGTTTTAATTTGACCCATAATAAATCACAACTTATACCATCAAATGCTTTTTCTTAATCTATAAATCCAAGGTAGACTTTACCCTTGGATTCTAGTGTTCTTTGTTTCAGAAAATTCAAAATCAGCAAATTCACGGATGTACCCACTCCACTTATGAAGGCTGTTTAGTGTTTATCTAAGATATCCAACTTCATTGCCCAACATTTGAGGTTATGTAGGAGAATTGTCGCAAAGAGTTTACCAATAGAATCAAGTAAGGCTATTGGCCTTTAATTCCTAGGTTCACTACGATTCACCTTTTTAAAGACTGGGACAATGATTGTGTCCTTCCAAGAAGATGGTACTGTTCTTGTTCTCTTTACTTGTCTCAATAACAAGTATATAAGGTCAGTGCATCTTTCCTTATTTTCTTCGAGCAACTGATTTGAGACCCCATCGGGCCCCTTGAGGAGCTGAGTTTATTATCATCATGCAAAAGATTTAATGTGTTTCCTGCGATGAAGCAGTAGTCAAGACAAGCACTTTTTATACCACAGAACCAAGTATCTGAACCTTGAAGGTCCCCCACAATCGAGCCATTTAACATCCTCATAGAGCGTATTTCCATTTCCATTATCCATCGCTGCTCCTTTTCTTCGAGATATGAATCCTTCTTTGGCTTCCCGTCTTTATTTAACAGTTTAACATTGAGGTCTCCACAGACAATTATTAGTTGGTTTGGTTCTTCTATCATGGGCTTATCAATTTCTTCCATGATGTCTTCTATATCTTTATCAGTTGGACATTTATTTACATTCCAATATGTATTAATTAGGAGTATATTTGCCTCCTGATTCTTCAAGCATTTCTTGATCGTTAGGATCTGTACAAAGGGGCTTGGGGTAAGGTCTTCCAGTACATGCAGTTCACTGTTGATTTTTACCGTAACTAATAGACCAGCACAGGGCCTCCCATTTTCACCTTTCCTTGCATGGTTCATATAGACGTCATACTCTTCACACATCGTTTTCTCCCTTACCCACATCTCTTGCAGGCAGATGATTTCATATTGCCCTAAAAAATGATCTTACCCTGTGTATAAAAATGCTTGAAACCTCGAGTGTTCCATGAGGCAATTTGCACTTTTTTATCATTGGCTTCCTTTTCAGTCTATTGTTTCTTCTTCGCAGCTAAAACTCCGGCCATCCATGATCAATCAACTTCATTTTGAACTCTTTGCTGCTTGGCTTTATCAATTTTAATTGTTTTCTAGAATTGTCAATAGTGAAGCTGAACTTTTTCCCTTCTGCCCTTGATTGTATGGCAGTTTTTGGAACTTCCAAGCTTTCATCTGACGCTTCTGTTAATCCTCTTTTTTTTTCTCCAGGAGTTCCCATCTTATAGCCTTTTCTGCGTGTTTTATCTGTTGCATGACAGGATTTTTCCTTACCGACTCTTTGCTTAGTGTCTGAATTTCTCCTAGGTAGGACATCTGTAGATGACTTGACTTGGCCACTTTCCTTTACATGAGATAAGATTTTTCCAGAGTTCCTATCATGACCTGTAAATTCAGTCAGTTCATAACCCAATTGGGCGATTTTATCCTTCATCTCAACTAAGGAGTCTTTAATCAATCCAGATCTTAAATGCATTATCACCAAGTCTAAATTCCACAATTACAATGTTTTCTGATGAAATAAAACGCAAGGCAGGAATACTCCAGATGTGGGTCATAACCTTTTCATGGTTCCCATCCCAGGAGGATAGCTCAGCGGCAGCGTGCTCGACTTGGAAACAAGACGACACGGAGCAACACAGGTTCGATCCCTGGGTCCGTGCTTAGAAACCTCTGGGTATTAAGCGCGTTATAAATAACCTATCATAAATAAATAACCTATCATAAAAGCACCTTCTTTGAGTCCTTCGAGATTTTCTCTAACTTCACTTTACATTGTTTCTTGTCACGTTTTGTCTCATCCCTACAATCCTTCACCTCTCTCGGCAGTATGTGGTTGAGCCTGCCTTGCCCCTTTTCATCGCTCTTGGTCATCTTCTCTTTTATGTTCAATTTTGATCTAATTTCATTGTCACATCCTTTCCTTTTTTCTTCTAATGTTCTGAAATCCTCATTCTTTCTCCTTTCCTCTTTTCCAGAGGAGCTTTTATCTGTCTCCTTTGGGCTCTTTTTCGACATTATCCCTTAATTATTGCTTATATTAGTACCTCTAGGTGCAGGATGACCACTTTTCACTTCTTCTGTCAGCTCACGTACCTGATTTGCAATTTCTTGCCAATCTGAAGGACTAAAGTTATCCCATGCCTCTTCCTTATTATTTTTTCCAGGACTTCAATGAAATCGCTTAGGCACGCTTCAGAAACCGGGGAATCATCAGCTGCTGTGCTGTTATTCAACACACAGGGAGCCTCAGGAGCGAAAATGTCTTGGGAGTTTCTTTCTAATACCATTTCTCTTCAAGACTTTTTACTACACTGTGGATCATCCAGTCTTGGAGGTGTTCTTAAATTTCTTAGGAAGGACCTCGATCCATTCAATTTCCGATTTCTTGCTTGATTTTTAGATGTTTTGTCCCTCATAAATTAATTCTGGGACAAATGGTTTCCATTGGGTTTCACTGCTGAGTTGGAAGCCTGAAAAATTGAAAAACATGATTTGGCTGAGTCGTCAGGGATTTGCTGTGGTATGGTTGCCATTTGGGCCTTTCTTTTGACTTTCCTCCATAAACAACCCCTTTTAGCATACTGGAACTGACTTTTAGCAATTGGAGCGGACCACCTTTTGATGCATTATTGTTCTTGCTTTGGCTACCAACCTCAGAGTTATCCTTATTTGCAGCTGGATACTGGTTTCCTTTATCCATAATGCTTTCTCCTACTATTGATCCCACACTCTGGTCTAGGATGGATCACTCTTTTTCAGACTTGTGTAGGCTCCTCATACACTTACAGTCTTCAATGGCCGCCTCCATTAAGAGTGATTTGTCATTTGACTCACTGTGTGCCAGGGAGGTTTGGCGATTTTGCCACCCACTCGTTTGTTCTGCTTCTTTGTCTAGTCTCTGTTCAACTGTTTTCATGAAGCTATCAAGATCACGCATCTGCTCCTTAGATTTAAGATTGACCACAAGTAACTCCTGTAAAGACTTGTTTGTTTTCGTATAATTTATGAAACTGGGTGATCGCTTTAGTTAGCGCTGCCATGACTGTGATTTAAATGTGAGCTAAGTCCTCCATCTTATCATTTTCTAATGTTTTCCTCCATATTTAATAAAGCAGTTTTACCGGTCAATGTTTCACTTAGTGCTTGGGTTGCTTGTTGTTTCTCCAGGTGTGTGCTAGATAAAGCTTGTCCACAGCCAAAGTTAGCTTTTGCAGCCCCTTTGTCTAGCAAGGGGCTAGAATCCTTATCGAGGGCTGCAATCTTGTCTTTGATAAAGGATAAACTTTTCAGTTTTTCTCGAACAATTTTCCCTGTGAGTGCTGAAATGTCTTTAATAAGTTTTTCCGCCAGCATTGAATTGCTTAAATCCTTTTGGCCAAGCTTACACAACATATCTGGGGGCGTGTTTGCTGATTTATTCAGGGGTTGATCATTTTCCTAGATGAACACACTTCTTTCCTGACCCACATTTTCCGTATCCCCCCCTGCATCCACTACCTCTAGGGTAGAATCTTCTTCCATTAAATCACCACCTTTAGGATTGTTTACTTTCCCCAGCCCCTCGTGTCTGGCACAAGGGAGATTTTGTCAAAAACATCCCAATCATCAACATCCTCACATGTGGAGATCTGTTATGGACTTGATGGTCGTGCAGAGTATAAATACCTCCGTCCCCAAGTACCACACAGACAACACCAGAAATACTGCCTGTGCGGTCTTTGAGGCCACAGGTGGAAGTCCGTCGAGCCGATTTGGGAACAGCCGGAAGAACCCCTTGAACGCTGTAAAGCAAAAGGTTAAGCAGTTATGCACAGAACAGGAAGGACAACTAAAGACACAGGTAAGTTGGTGCTGCTTACCTATCTGTACAAGAGGTGGCCCAGAGATGTGAGAAAAGGCTGAACCCCGGAGCAGGAGTTGCTGGAGGCTAGGAATATGGATAGGTAAACACCTAGAGTGGAGGCCGGAGGCCAGGTTACCAAGCAGACAGACGTGATCCGTAGAGTGTCCAGAGACGAAGCCGAAGTCAAGTAAACAAGAGGACCAAAGTTCGAACAGGAGGGTGAGGCAGAAGCAGTCCGTGGAGCAAAGCGTAGTTCGGCAACTGAAGATCCAAAAGTTCGGGTAATGCGAGGCAATCCGTGAATTTCAAAAGCGTAGAAGTAGCGTCACGTGATCCAGGAGGAAAACAGCTGTGAAGCAACGCTCCTTGTTTCCGGAAGTCTTTTATATCATTTCAGGGGTCACGTGATACGTGACACGGGAGCGTTGCTGCGTGAAGGGCAATCACGTGATCCGTGACGCGCGGGTCTCCGTGGGCAACGCTTTGCGTTGTAGCGAGATGTCAATCTCCAGTTCAGCTGCCAAGAACGGGAGGGGCGATAAACGCCGGGTCTGCCATGCAGTGATCTAACAGGATGGTTGAGGGTCAATGGGTTACGTGGACCCAGGTAAGTGTGTGGGGTAGTGGGAGACGTAACAGAGTCCCTCCTCAAAGGCCCACGACCCCGTGGGCAGGCAGGGCAGTCCCTATGAAAACGGGCAACAAGAAGCAGGGCATGGACATCATTGGAGGAAACCCAAGAGCGGTCCTCGGGACCGTAACCCACCCAGTCGACGAGATATTGAAGGCGACCCCTGTGAAAACGGGAACCCAAGATAGCACTGACCTCGAAAACATCCGGAGAGGACACCGAGACAGAGGGTGGTGGAGCAGTGACACGGGTAGGGGCCAGGCAAGGCTTGAGGAGAGAGGTATGAAAAACCGGGTGGACTCGCCAAGAAGGAGGGACAGCAAGGCGGAAGGCCACAGGGTTCAAGATCCCAGTGATTTTATAGGGACCCACAAAACGGGGCAACAGTTTGCGACACCCAGGTACACGCAAGTGTCGGGTTGACAACCACACCCGGTCCCCTACGCGATAAGCAGGGGCCACCGACCGTCTCCGGTCAGCCTTTGATTTCATCAACGTTTGGGCCTCACGGAGATGGACAAGGGTCCGAGCATGGACGTCCGCAAGGTCGCGAACACAGGCGTTGGCAGCAATGGTGTCGGAGGAGAGATCCGGGAGCGGAAGGGTGCGCGGATGTTGACCATACATAGAATAGAAAGGAGAGAAACCAGTAGCTGAGTGTCGTGAGTTGTTATATGCGAATTCAGCGAGGTGGAGCAGATTGTACCAGGAGTCTTGGTATTGAAGGGTCAGGCACCGCAAATATTGTTCCATGGCTTGATTTACCCTCTCAGTCTGCCCATCACTTTCTGGGTGATAGGCAGAGGAGAAACGAGCATCAATTCCCAGTAGTTTGGTAAGGGCACGCCAGAAACAGGAAGTAAACTGCGACCCGCGGTCCGATATGATGACCTGTGGAAGACCAAAGAGACAAAAGACTGTCCTGAAGAACAGGCGGGCTAGCGTTGGGGCCGAAGGTATGCCGGTACAGGGAATGAAGCGTGCCATCTTAGTGTAGGAGTCCACGATAACCCAGATGGTATCATAACCTCGTCTGCGTGGCAGATCCGTGACAAGGTCCATGGAGATAGTATGCCATGGTCGGGGGGGTATGGGCAATGGATGGAGTAGGCCTAGGGGGCGTCCTCTACGTGACTTGCATTGGGCACATATCGAACAGGTGTTCACGTAGTTCTCTACATCCCTTCTCATGGACGGCCACCAGCACCACCGGTGTAACAGATCCAGGGTGCGGTGCTGCCCTGGGTGACCGTTTATGGCAGCATCGTGAGACCAGGCCAGCGCTTGGTTGCGCACATCGCATGTGGGAAGGAACAACTTGCCCTGAACAAACGGCAACCCCTCTCACAGTACAATGTCCCATTCTGTGAGTGCATGCGGATGTTGGGAGACCCATTGTCTAATGGCGGTAAGCAGTGGCTGGGATGGTGTACACAAACAAACAACATGACCCTTCCCCAACAATGTGTCTGGAAATGAAGACAGTGGTTCCCCCCCAGGTGAACGGGATAGGGCATCAGCCTTACCATGAACAAGACCTGGCCTGTGCTTAACCACAAAATCAAAAGCAGCGAAGAACAAATGCCAACGCACTTGTCTGCTGTTCACGCATTTAAGAGAGGCCAGATCCTGTAGATTCTTGTGGTCCGTGTATACTATGGTTTGGTGTTTCGCCCCCATGAGGTGGTGACGCCATGATTGGAGGGCGTCCTTGATGGCCAACAGCTCTTTCTCGGTCACTGTATAGTGTGACTCGGCTACAGTGAACTTCCGTGAGTGATAAGCTACCGGATGCAAACTACCCGTGGTTGGACATGGTTGTGACAGTATGGCACCCAGAGCAAACGAGGAAGCGTCAGCCTCTATTACAAATGCAAGGTCTGGGTCAGGGTGCTGCAATACGGGGGCAGAAACAAATCTGGATTTAAGTGCTTCAAAAGCCTCCTGGTGTACGGAGGACCAGACGAAAGGGACGAGAGGGCTAGTCAGCGCAGTCAGGGGAGATACAATGGAAGAAAAACCGGCAATGAAACGCCGATAAAAATTAGCAAAGCCGAGAAAAGACTGGAGCTGTTTGAGGTTGACAGGGACTGGCCATTCCGTGACAGCACAGACTTTTGACTCATTCATAGACAACCCTCCAGGGGTGATGTGAAACCCCAGAAACTCCACCTCCCTTGTATGAAACAGACATTTCTCGGGTTTGGCGAACAGGGCGTTCTTCTTGAGACGGGAGAGTACCTCTCTAACATGAGCAATATGTTCTTTCAAGGAGGATGAATAGATCAAAATGTCGTCCAGATAGACCACCACGTACGTATCCAAGATGTCCGAGAATACATCGTTGATGAAACGCTGGAACGTTGCAGGTGCATTACAGAGCCCGAAAGGCATCACTGTATATTCAAATAAACCCTGTCTGGAGCAAAATGCCGTTTTCCATTCGTCTCCACGTCGCATGCGGATTAGGTTGTATGCCCCTCTCAGGTCTAATTTGGTAAACAGGGACGCCTTTGTCAACCTGTCCAGTAGCGTGGAGATGAGCGGAATGGGGTACCTGTTCTTCACGGTGATAGCGTTTAACCGTCTATAGTCTACGCATGGGCGCAGATCACCTTCCTTTTTCGGGACAAAAAAAATAGGGCTGGCAGCTGGAGAACAGGAAGGACGGATATGACCCAAACGCAAGGCTTGCTGAATGTATTCTTTAAAAGCCCGTTCTTCAGACTGTGATAACGAGTAGATCCTACCCCTTGGTATAGGAGCATCCGGGAGAAGATCAATAGGACAGTCATAAGGTCTGTGTGGAGGTAGACCTTCCGCTGTGACTTTGTCAAAGACCATATGATAATCATGGTAGTCCACGGGAATACCTGCCATAACGGCTCCCACAGTGTGTGTTGACGTGGTGTCAGTGGCTGTTTCCCTGATACTGGAGGAAGCCAAAGCGCCGAGGATTCTGGCGGGAGAGGAGAGTGATTCTGGTTCTGTTAGGCAGAAGTGCTGGCATTCCTCTGACTCGAACGTTACCTGTCCCGTTCCCCAATTAATCAAAGGGTTGTGGTGCCTTAACCAGGGGATACCCAAAATAACCCCGAACTGTGGCGTGGTGATGAGGTCAAATGACAGGCTCTCCTTATGAGTGCTCTGTATCACCACTTCCAAAGGTGCAGTTTGGTGCTTAATCGGACCAGAGGCCAAGGACGTGCCATCGACCGCTTGCACTGGTTCCGGGTGTTCCTTTTTGATCAAAGGCAGATTGAGACGATGGGCTAATGTGATATCTATAAAACAACCCGTGGCCCCGGAGTCGATCACGATCTGAACGGCATGGACGATCTCCTGGGTAGGTTTCAACAGGGCCTGGACCACAACCGGTCTGATAGGACCGAAGGCGGGTTCAGTGGGGGTCATGGATAGGCTCGCCGGTGCCCCCTGTATCATGGGCGAGCCTTCTGAAAACCCGGCGCCTTGTTCTTTGGTCGTCGGGGGCATTCCCTTACGTAGTGTCCATTTAACCCGCAGTAAAAACAGGCGTTGTCGGTTCTCCGACGTTCCCGTTCAGACTGCGTTATTGGGCTTCGGATCCCACCTATTTGCATGGGTTCATAACTGGCGGGGGAAGGAACAGGGGTTGACTGGCCAGCAAACGTGGTTTCTGCCTTCCGTTCGGACCTCCGGGCGTCCACCTGTAGTGCAAGGTCTACAAGATCCGTAAACACAGAGGGAAGAGCAGGAACCACTGATAGAGCGTCCTTCAAGGAGTTGCATAACCCACGGTAGAACACGATCGCCTTTTTCTCCTCTGGCCAGGAGGTTTCAGCGGCGAGTTGATTATAACGAGTGATGTACTCGATAAGTGTTTGCTTTCCCTGTGAGAGATCTAGTAATTCCAGGTCCCTTGACTGGGCCTTGTAGCGGGTGTCAAACACTTTAGCCATTTCCGTTATGAGGAGCTCAAAGTCATATAAAGCAGGATGGTCATTTTCTAACATTGGGTTTGCCCAGGTAGCCGCTACACCAGAAAGATGAGACAAAAGGAATGCAGCTTTTGTGATAGAATCGGGGAAGGCTTGGGGTCTGCACAAGAAGTGGAGTTTGCATTGGTTTATGAAGGTGCGGTATTTCCGCGGGTCACCCTGATAGCGTTCTGGAGCGGCAAGTGGGAATGAGGTTGGGAGCAAAACAGGTGTGGGTGCGGAGGCCGGGGCCGGGACAGGCTGTACTGGAGGGGCAGGGTCTCCGAACTCGGCGTCTGCAGGCAAAGGATAACGTGTGCTTTGCAAGGCGTCTAAGCGATGGTGAATGGCGGTCGTAGCTGCCGCCATGTCGGTCCTAAGGGCTGCTACGGCCTGCATTAGAGCGGTCACTGGGTCCCCGGCGGAGGGATTCATACTCTGAACGGCCAAAGGCTTCACAGTCTGTTATGGACTTGATGGTCGTGCAGAGTATAAATACCTCCGTCCCCAAGTACCACACAGACAACACCAGAAATACTGCCTGTGCGGTCTTTGAGGCCACAGGTGGAAGTCCGTCGAGCCGATTTGGGAACAGCCGGAAGAACCCCTTGAACGCTGTAAAGCAAAAGGTTAAGCAGTTATGCACAGAACAGGAAGGACAACTAAAGACACAGGTAAGTTGGTGCTGCTTACCTATCTGTACAAGAGGTGGCCCAGAGATGTGAGAAAAGGCTGAACCCCGGAGCAGGAGTTGCTGGAGGCTAGGAATATGGATAGGTAAACACCTAGAGTGGAGGCCGGAGGCCAGATTACCAAGCAGACAGACGTGATCCGTAGAGTGTCCAGAGACGAAGCCGAAGTCAAGTAAACAAGAGGACCAATGTTCGAACAGGAGGGTGAGGCAGAAGCAGTCCGTGGAGCAAAGCGTAGTTCGGCAACTGAAGATCCAAAAGTTCGGGTAATGCGAGGCAATCCGTGAATTTCAAAAGCGTAGAAGTAGCGTCACGTGATCCAGGAGGAAAACAGCTGTGAAGCAACGCTCCTTGTTTCCGGAAGTCTTTTATATCATTTCAGGGGTCACGTGATACGTGACACGGGAGCGTTGCTGCGTGAAGGGCAATCACGTGATCCGTGACGCGCGGGTCTCCGTGGGCAACGCTTTGCGTTGTAGCGAGATGTCAATCTCCAGTTCAGCTGCCAAGAACGGGAGGGGCGATAAACGCCGGGTCTGCCATGCAGTGATCTAACAGGATGGTTGAGGGTCAATGGGTTACGTGGACCCAGGTAAGTGTGTGGGGTAGTGGGAGACGTAACAAGATCGCCTGGTCACCAATTATCTCCTTATGATCTTCACTTACATTCCTGACTGTGTTTGGTGATTGATGCAGTTTTCCAATGCATTGCACTCCTGTCATTCTTTTACCCTGTCCCGGGTCCCTTTGGCGGCTTCTGCTAAGTTACAGGCTTTGAACATCGCTCTCAGTGTAGACTGGTTGAGGGCTGTGTCAAAGGCGCTGCAATATCATAACTTTCTTTAAATTGCATCTCAGTCGCAGCGTTGTTGCATTTTTTAAGATCGAAGGGGTCACTTCCATTCCCCACTCCCCACTCTCCTCTAGTAACGTTGTCTACTTGGATGGCTGCAGAGTGGAATCCTCCCATGACCAAGTAGAAGGCAGCCCAGGGGACCTGTCACCGCCGTCTCCTGGTCCCGTGACGCCAGCCTTTTCATTTTCATTGACTTCAGCGGTTTTCAATTGGTCGCCAGACTCCCACACAGGTAAGTTTAGATGTACCTATGTATCTAAACTGGAGGCCAAGGTGTCATTCACCCTTTGTTCATTCTCTCCCGATGGCAGAGCCATGGAGTGGGTCGGGGAGAGAAGACCGATATTAAAATAGTATCCACTAATGGGGAAATATGCAAATGTTCCTCGATGAATTCATCCCTCCTTTCGTTACCTTGTTTACTGCCTTCCTTCAGCAGATCAATCGGCATGCTTATGAAGGTAGGCAAAGCAGCCCCCTCCCCTCCCGTTCACACACCCCTAGTCACTGCCTGCATTCCGCCATTTTCAAGGGAAGATGAGTCAAGTGTTTTTCTTTGCTTTCTTTCTTTACTCGTCCTAGAATTCGTCGTTGGTGGAGTTAAATCTGCAGCCACACCCACTTGCTCTCAAGCACAATATGGAAGGCGCGATTGTTTTAAAATCGGGACAACAGTTTGTAAGGGTGAGTGCATGGGGGTTTTGACAAATGCAAGTTTCCTCGCTGCCTCACCTGCAGTCTCGTTCAAGATCCTGTCGACTCACCCACAGCTTCCCGATGATCTCCAGTCGACTTTTTCATCATTGTGCAGCTCCTCAATGCTCAATTGTGTCAGGAGTATCCGACCAGGTAAGGCACCATCCCTCACCAGCAAACACCTGATAACACCATTTGCCACCACTTTGCTTCCACTTTGATGGTAAGCAATGGTTTTATGGGTAGTCTTCCGGTATGCAGCAAGCAGCAAGCACTGCCTCCAGGCTGGCTTAAAGGGGCAGCAGCAAGGCAGAGAAATGTCCGGCACCGGGTAACACCACTTGCCACTACTTTTGCAGCCGCTTTCGCGGTAAGCAATGGTTTTATGGGTAGTCTCCCAGTATGCAGCATGCAGCAAGCACAACCTCCAGGCAGGCTTAAAAGAGCAGCAGCAAGGCAGAGAAACATCCAGGCCCCGGGTAACACCACTTGCCACCACTTTCGTGGCCACTTTTGCGGTAAGCAATGGTTTTATGGGAAGTCTCCCGGTATGCAGCAGGCAGCAAGCACCACCTCCAGGCAGGCTTAAAGGAGGAGCAGGAAGCAAGAGAAACGTCTGGGCACAAGGTAACACCACTTGCCACCAGTGTAGCAATATATTTTACATCAGTATTTGCATTCCAAAGAGGAGCAATGACAGGATAGTAATCATGAATTATCAAACAGATGACATCAAACTATTCACTTAACCAACTGGTGTCACAGGCCTTGGAAATCTGCACTGAGTGTAGTATGTGTCTTACTTCTGTATTTTCTCTGACAGTATATACCACATAAGTGCATTTGAAATCGTTCCACCTTGTTCCGTAGATCATCATTCACATGCTGAACAGGAATGGAACAAGTAACATAATTTTCTATAAACGTTATCACACAGCCACCACTTTCTTTACAAACGGAGGAATATCTTTAATCCACAACAGCATATGTATATGTAGAGTCCCACATCCTGGGTACTTTTTCCTTTAAAAGATATATTCGACAGGCCCTATCGGACCATTTTCTTTATTATATTTAAAGTGTAACATGGCTAAAAATCTGTGATGGAAGAACTGCAAAGCAATTACAGGGTCCATAGAACACAATTCTCCTGGTGTCCTGTGTTCTATATCTTCTTTCTGTGGATTATTTTCACAAATTCACTCTGCAAGATCATCCCAACCATACTCAGCACAATTTAAAGTCAGAAACCAAGTTGGTGGGCCCTGGTTTCTTATTATGCATCTAACCTCTGAGTGTCTCCTATACCAATAGTACTTGTTTTCTCTCATTGTGCCAAGAATATGGGTAAGTATACCCTCTAAAACTTCATTTTTTGTTTCACCTGTCCTAGCATCTCACATGCAGAAAGATTTTGAAACCTAGTCCCGGTCTGAAGTGTATGAGCAACAGCATAACATCATGTTGAAAATTCACTTTCATAATATAAGTGAATAATGTATTCAAAATAGGTGCAGAATCAGGAATCTTCTGAATGCATTTGTGTATAACAATGTTCTTAAGAAGAAATTGGAAAATTCTGATCATCCGGCCTGAAAGGCGTAGGAAAACAACAAGCTTCTAACATCTTTTTCCTGACACTGATTCTTGCACTTGCCGTTGCTTTCATTTGATACAATTCTAAACTGTTGACCATGACTTCACATGGGTGTAGAGGATGACTATTGTAATGTTCATACAAACAATTCTCTTCTGCAACAGATAGACTTTGGAACTGAACTTCACTGCTTATGTTTGTTGACTCAACATGAAGCATAGACAAGTCTGGTACAGTCAGACTGCCTTTGTATAAATTATTGTGCTCCAATAGAAATGCCAATCCGTTTTTCACTTTTCCAATATTTATACGCTGTTGCCAAAAGTTCTAAACTTTAGTGGCAACACTATTTACTAAATCAAACACAGAATCTGCAATGTCACACTCCACTGCTAGAGTGTTGACATGTTCTTGCAAATTAAGTGGTAAATAGAGAAACTTTCCTCTCACACCTTGCACTAATGATTTATTAGGCAGAGGTGACATCTTTGTTTACAATCTTCAATAAATTGGAAAGGATGAACAGTTTGAATGTTGAATTTTTGAAGCACAACATGGATACCAGGCAAAACCATGTTATTCAAGGTACTTCTTGTTGGAATGCTTGTTTGAATATAAAACCCAACACAGTGTCTACAAACATAAAGTGCCTCACTTGTGTCAAATTGTTCTTCTACAAATAAATACAGATAAATTTGTTTCCAAACATCTTTTACACTGTGTTTAATTTTCTCCTCAATGTATGAAAAAGTGTGTGGACAAGATATGGAATCAATGGCAGGTCTTTCAGTAGAAGACAGCTCAAACATTGCAATACTTTTTTTAAAAAAACTGTTAAAAAATCAGCTTGTTTGAAAGCATAGGATCATGATTTCAACTTCCTGTATGTGTTTCATCTACGTACACATAATATGTTAAGTGCATTATATTTATCATTTGCAGAGTAGAAACTAAACTTTCTACAGTTCCAGTCACATGCATTTGATTCAAAAGTGAATGAGACATAGATGGTGTTTTGCACCCATGTAGTTTAACTAGAAGGTATCTAATTTTTGTATGATGTGAAGCCAGCATCTGTATATGATTAAACAAACTCTTAGATCTACTTTTACCAAGACAAGCTAGGGATGACTGAAAAGTCCTATTTTTTCATGGATTTCACAGTCATCTATTCTATGTGGCATCTTGATTTGTCTTTGAACATCATTGTTTTTGTGCAATAGTTGTAAACATCTCTTTACGACTTTACAATAAAAGGTATCAATATTGCACAGCAATTGCACGTCCATACCTCGCTTGGTGTTTTAGATTTTATTCTAGACTGACCTAAACTTTCAATTTCTGTATTATCAGACCTTAGGATTTGTTCTTTTCTTTTAGATATCACACCATTAATGACTTCATAGCTATGTCCGATCTCATCAATAGCAAGGAGTACATTCTTTCCTTGAATGCAACTCGCCTCATTAAAACATTTTTATGTATGAGAAGTGTGTTTCCACTCTCCAGCAAATACGTCACAAAAGTTGTCACGTGTAAGTACATGAACTGTTTCTATATTTGTATGCAATAGCCTAGTCACCTTAAGTAATTTCTTAAGTTTATTCAATATAAAAATAAACAATTTTCTTTTCATATGAAATAAGATTGTCACATTTTACATGAGCTGGATAATTTGAAAAATAATAAACAAATCTATAAAAAGATTGACCCTACTTGGGCTAGAGGGTGTGCGGTCCACACCGATGGCTCATAATCCTTGGTCCGAGCTCATCACCGGAAGTGATGTCACTTGACCCCCACCGCAAAGTGACATCACGAGAAGCAATGAAACATGACCTTTCAACTCTTGACAAAACAGGGAGTGGCATCAACTAGCATTGTTCCTAAGTACATTATGGTTATGATGTCACTAATGTGATATACATGTTCTACAATAATGGATCACCATATGTATCATTAATATCTGTGTGTATAGATCCATATTGTCAAATTACTGTGAATGCAAGCAGATATCCCAGGCCAAATGATAATATGTTATTGTATAGCACTTGCGCTTAAGCTCTTTTTTATAGAACAAATATGCACACAATATCACCCAACCTGTGTTGGTACTCGTTTATCGACATAAGAAGGATGAAAGGCTGAGATAGCCTTTCTGGGATTCGAACCTGCAGATCACACACACATCATAACAGAGAGTGCTCAGCCTACTGAGCTATCATATCAGCTATAGTAAAATGAGCAATTATTCTGTAGTGGATACCATTAAACTGGTAACTGATATTTAACAGCAGACGAGTTAAGTTCATCTGCAGGTCCGGTGCAAAGTTGGATGCATGTCAAGCCTGCATGCATCTACTTTCAGACTTCAGAGGTTGGCAAAATATGGAAAGCAGCACACTCACAGGACATCCCATAGTCTGAGCACTCGTTAGCTCATACATGCAAACAAACACCCTGAACAGGGAGATGGGAAAGATAGACACATTACAAGAAAGCATTCATTGTGGCACAATGAAGTCAATGGCCACTTGATGTGCTATGGTTAAATATTTCTACATTGCACAGAAGCTTTTAGGTACAAAGATTCTGTCAAGTGACCGCGGACAATGAGACGGAATGTTTTGTGATGATCACAACAGAGACAACGGCAGAAAATAAAAAACATGCTATTACTGCAACTTGTGAAAGAAAAAACACATAGTCCAAAATGGATGCTTATTCTACTCCAGAATTGGTTGTTTATCACTTATATCACTAGTACATATTTAACATTAGTACAACAGCAAAGCGACTTCAGGGGATACCGTGCCCCCTGGAGTGGTGGCATGTGACAGTCGCCAGCTCGGCAGCAGCCCCAGCCCCTCAACTTTGCATGCTGCACCAGCATGTAAATGATGCATGCATCATAATTTATGATGCACACATCATGAATGCAAATCAATCATCAAAGAAGGATAACATGTGTTACCTTGCTTTGATGAATGATGCTGTTGCAGGTTTATTTTCTTCAAAAATCATTATTGCTTTTTCCATTTTATTTTTTCAAATGGCCCAGGATGGGCAGAATCCAGCCCCACTCTGCAGGGACGATTTCGGCCTGGCCATGGGCAGAGAGGCTGAGGGGCCAATCTGACCCTGCAGGTGGGTGGTCAGGAAGGTCAGTAGGGGAGGGAGAGAGAGAAAGCAGTGGAGAAGATGAACGTTTTGAGCTGCTTCGGGAACATCATGTTGTCAGGCTCAAGTTTGAGGGGTTCAGGGAGGCCATTCCAGAGGGAGACAACTGCAGAGTCGAGAGATCTACCCTCCACACTATCCCTGGAGTAGAGTCTGATCTTTATAGAATTGCAGGTAGCTGAGTAAAGGGCTTGAGAAGGAAGATATTTTGGGAGAGAGAGCATTGGATGTAGTGTGAGCCCGGAAGAAGAAAGCCTTGTGAACCATGCATAGTGTCTTGGACTTGATCCTTGCAGCCGCCAGGAGCCAGTGGATAGATTTCAGGGCTGCAGAGATACATTCCCTGGCGTGAGGCCAAGGATCAGTCTCACAGTCCTGTTCTGGATTAGTTGCAGAGGGCGGAGAGTAGAGGAAGGCAGATTGAGAAAGAGGCTGTTACAATAGTTCAACCTAGAGAGAACCAGGTCTTGTGAGACAGTGAGCTTCTGGGGGAAGGAGAGGAAAAGCAGAGTATCTCTGAGGAGGTAAAGTAGGAATTTTGACTTTTTAGAGACATCAGAGATGTGGGCAGAAAAGGACAGTATGGCGTCAAAGATGACCCTGAGGTTCTTGGCCTCACAGGTGGGGGTAGGAGGAGGGCCCAGGGTGGCCAGCCAGAGAGTGATAGGAAAGAAGGGTGAAGGTGTGCCAATGAGGAGGATCTCTGTTTTACTGGTATTCAGGCAAAGATCACTGGCAGCAAACCAATCCTGAATGGCAGTTAGGCAGTCAGAGATGAGAGAAGGAGAGGAGGTGGCCGAGGGAAGCCAGACAATGAGGTGAGTGTCATCAGCATAGCACTGGAAATTGGAGCAGAAAATGGCAATGCAGTGGACGAGAGTTGCCAGGTATTGGTTGAAAAGCCTGGGTGAGAGGTTAGACCACTGGGGAACACCACAGGAAGAAGGGGAGATAGGTGATAGGAAGGACCCAATTTTGACCTGGGAGGATCATTCAGAGAGGACAAGACTTTCATAGATCAGACTTGTCTAGCGACCTTATCACAGGAGAAAAGAGGAAAGGACGAGAAAGAGGGTGGAGTGGTGACTAAAGGAATGTCAGCGTGCACAGCAGGAGAGGGGGGAGGAGGAGCAGGGGAGGAGAGGGTGGACAGGATGTCCTGAGTTTTTGAGATGAAGTAAGCGGCAAGGGTGTTGCAAAGAGGCTGGGAGGTAACAGGGGGGTAGAGACTGCAGCAGGATTGGCCAGCTCCTTGCAGATTTTAAAAAGTTTGGCCAAGTTGTTAGCTGCTGCAGAGACACAGGCTTGAATGTGGGCTCTCTTCTTAGAAAGTACAGAGAGTCGTTATTGCCTTTGGAGTAGAGGACAAGCCAGTTTGTCAGAGGAGGAACAAGAAGCTCTCTGTTTCCTCTCAGCCGCTCTACGCTTAAGTGTAACTAGGTCAGAGTCAAACCAGGTATTGCAATTGGCTTTGGACTTCAAATGGATCCTCATGACAGGGGCAAGAGCATCAATAGTATCAGAAATAGAAGAGTGGAGCATAGACAGGGCTGTGTCAAGATGTGAGTCAGGATGTGAGTCAGCCAGAGGTGGAGGGGGGAGAGAAGGTGGTGGTGTAAGCCTCAACTGACACACACTTCATGGGCCGGATGTCCAAGAAGGTAGGTGGCAGTTTTGTGGTAGGCTTGTGGTAGGCTTGGCCTGGGGGGAGGGAAGGGAGAGATGAGAGGAAAGGATGCAATGATCACTCCAGGAGAGAGGAGTGGTCAGGGGGATGGAGAGGGGGAGGTCAGAGGAGATCAAGACATCTAGTGTGTGCCCTGCAGAGTGAGTTGGGCCAGAGGGGGTATAGACATGGAGAGGGAGAAGCAGAGGTCACAGAAGAGGGCAGAGGAGGAACATGGAGAGTCAAGAGGGATATTGAAGTCATAATGGAGTAGGATTTCATGGGTAGACGTCAAGATGGAGGAGGAGAGGTCTGTCCAATCAAAGAGAAATTAGGTGATTTGACCAGGAGAACGGTAGATAGTAGCCACAGTTAGAGAATGGCTAAGAGAGAGAGAGAGAGAGAGCCTGCATACAAGGCATTCAAAAGAGGAGTAGGTCTGAGTGGGAATGATAGAGGTAGGATTCCACTCAGGAAAGATCAGGGCTACAGCCCCACTGGACCGGGAGTATCTGGGTGTGGAGAGGATCTTGTAGACATCAGGGAGAAGAGTGTCAAAGGTCGTGACAGAGCTGGCCATGAACCATTTCTCAGTAAGACCAAGGACATTGAGGTCAAGTTTTCCACGGAGGTTGCAGAGGTCAGAGGAGTTTGTGACAGCAGAGAGAGAGTTGAGAGTGGCAAAATGAAGAAGGTTGCCAGCCTTAAATACCTTCCAGGGAGGGGTACAGATCCGCGGAATGCCCTGCGGAGGAGAAGGCGTCCTGGGAGGGGCATATGAGGAGGAGAGAGAGGGCAAGTTAGCCAAGGGGGGAAAGGAGGTGCCAGCACAAGAGGAAAGGAAATTGATGAGGCGGAGATGCTCCTATTGAAGAGGAGGAGATTGGATGGTGCCATTAAGATAGACATTAATGACTTCGGAGGAACCAAAGCAAGGCATGAGAACTTCCCAGTGAGTGCCACCATTAATAGGTGGAGAGGAGACAGGACAGAACACAGAGATCATATGAAGTCCATAGATCTGGCAAAGAAACTAAAAAGAGGATGTTTCTGAGCGTCTGTCTGGTGGAAGCATTGGAGTAGGTATCAGCGATAGGAAGACCAGGGTTGGAGGCCAGGATATCTTTTTTGAACTTTTGCCTACCAGACTTAGTGGGAAGGGATGAATAATCAATGGAAAAGCAGTTGGAAAAGATAGAAGAAACAGAAAGTACCATGTGAGTGGTAGCGAGGAAAAGGTTGGAGTAACAGGGGTGTAAGGCAGGTAGGTATGGAGGTAGGTATGGAACAAAAGAACAGTGAAGTCACTGGTTCAACAGGTATAGAAAGGCAGTCATTTACACGCAAAGTAAAGAGAATTTAGCAATGGATAGCACAATTTGACTTTCAAACCTAAAGCAAGAAACTGCTCAATTTGAGTTTCAATCCTAAAGCAACAGACAGCACAATTTGACTTCCAAACCTTAACCAAAAGACGTGACAATTCAACATTCAAAACTACAGCAAAAACAGCACCCTTTGAATGTCAAACCTAAAAACAGAAACCAGCACAGTTTGACTTTCAAAACTAAAGCAAAAACAGCGCACTTTGACTGTCAAACCTAAAAGCAAAAACCAGCACAGTTTGACATTCAAACGTAAAGCAAAAAATAGCACACTTTGACTCTCAAACCTAAAGCAAAAAACATCACAATATGACTTTCCAACCTAAAGCAACGAACAGCACAATGTGACTTTTAAACCTAAAGCAAAAAATATCACATTTTGACTTTCAAACCTAAAGTGAAAAACAGCACAATTTGACTTTCAAACCTAAAGCAAAAAACATCAAATTTTGACTTTCAAACCTCAAACAAAAACAGCACACTTCAACTTTCAAACCAAAAGCAAAGAACAGCACAAGTTGAATTTTCAAACCCAAAGCAAAAAACAGCAAATTTCAGATTTCAAACCTACAGCAAAAAAACAACACATTTTGAATTTCAAACATAAAGCAAAAAACATAACAATATGACTTTCAAAACTAAACCAAAAACAGCACAGTTTGACTTTCAAACCTGAAGCAAACAATAGCACACTTTGACTTTCAGACCTAAAGCAAAAAAACTGCACGCTTTGACTTTCCAACCTAAAGCAAAAAACAGCACAATATGACTTTCAAACCTAAAGCAAAAAACAGCACAATATGAATTTCAAACCTAAAGCAAAAATAACACACTTTGACTTGCAAAACTAAAGCAAAAAAAAAACACAATATGACTTTCCAACTTAAAGCAAAAAACAGCACAATATGACTTTCAAAACTAAACCAAAAACAGCACAGTTTGACTTTCAAACCTGAAGCAAACAATAGCACGCTTTGACTTTCCAACCTAAAGCAAAAAACAACATCATAGGACTATCAACCTAAAGCAAATAACATAACACTTTGCCAATCAAACCCAAAGTACAAAACAACACACTTTGACTTTCAAACCTAAAGCAAAAAACATAAAACTTTGACTTTCAAACCTCAAACAAAAAACAACACATTTTGACTTTCAAACAACTTGCAAAAACGAGCACACTTTGACTTGCAAACCTAAAGCAAAAAACAGCACAATTTGATTTTCAAACCTAAAGCAAAAAACAGCACACTTTGACTTTCAAACCTAAAGCAAAAAACAGCACACTTTCACTTTCAAACCTAAAGCAAAAAACAGCACACTTCGACTTTCAAACATAAAACAAAAAAGCCCAATTTGACTTTCAAACCTAAAGCAAAAAAGTGCAAACTTTGACTTTCAAACCTGTAGCAAAAAACAGGACACTTTGACTTTGAAACCTAAAGCAAAAAACAGCACAATACGACTTTCAAACCTAAAGAAAAAACAGCAAAATGTGACTTTCAAACCTAAATCAAAAAACAGCAAACTTTGGTTTTCAAACCAATAGCAAAAAACAGTACACTTTGACTTTCAAACCTAAAGCAAAAGACAGCACAATTCGACTTCCAAACCTAAATAAAAAAACAGCACAATTTGACTTTCAATCCTCAAACAAAAAACAACACACTTCGACTTTCAAACCAAATGCAAAAAAACAGCACAATTTAACTTTCAAATCTAAAGCAAAAACAGCACACTTTGACTTTCAAACCTAAAGCAAAAAACAGCACAATTTGACTTTCAAACCCAAAGCGAAAAACAGCACACTTTGGCTTTCAAACCTAAAGCACAAAAATCAAACTTTGACTTTCAAACTTCAAATAAAAACCAACATACTTCGACTATCAAACAAAAAGCAAAAAAAAAAGTGCACAAATTGACTTTCAAACCTAAAGCAAAAAACAGAAAACTCTGGCATTCAAAATGATAGCAAAAACAGCACACTTTGACTTTCAGTCTAAAGCAAAAGACAGCACAATTCGACTTCCAAACCTAAATAAAAAAACTGCACAATTTGACTTTCAAACTTAAAGCAAGAAACAGCACAATATGACTTTCAAACATAAAGCAAACAACAGCATACTTTCACTTTCAAACCTAAAGCAAAAAACAGCAGACTTTGACTTTCAAACCTAAAGCAAAACACATCAAACTTTTACTTTCAAACTTCAAACAAAAACAGCACACTTCGACTTTCAAACCAAATGCTAAAAAATAGCACAATTTGACTTTCAAACCTAAAGCAAAAAACAGCACAATATGACTCAAATCTATAGCAAAAAACAGCACACGTTGACTTTCTGTCATGCATGCTGGACATTTTACCTCTGGGTCTGGGACTCCGTCTGTACGCAGAACGAGTTATGCACATAGAACTGTTAGACCGTTTTATTCGAGATGGAGGTTGTTTGATGTATTACCAGAAAAACAACGTCTGCATCATTCACGTCGTTGAATTCACGTGATTCAGGATTGTCACGTGTTTTACGGCAAAACGTTTATAAGCAGCGTGGATACGTGGCTCGCTGCTTCTGAACATTTTGGCGTCTTGGTAGCTGAACTTTTCATCTGCGTCTTCACATTCCGTCAGTTGCTTCTTTGGCCTTCATCGACGTGATCCTTCACACGCGATCTCCTGTATCTGCCTTCAGCCGAATTTATGAGCATGTCTTTTCACAAGCGAGTTCCTGTTTCATTTGTATGCTGTTTTCCTGTCCGCTTTCAATCCCACGCGGACGCTGGAACTATTCAAGCGCAGCTGTCCTGGCTGCGTGTACTTGGTTCGCGTATAAAATCACACGCGGGCGCTGGAACTCTTCAAGCGTGGCTGTCCTGGCTGCGTGTACTTGGTCTGTGTGTATCCAGCACGTGGTTGATTTGAACCTGTGAGGAAATAACAGGTGGACTAATTCCAATTTGTTTTGTTCCTGGTGGTAAAGGAAGGTGTATCTACAACTTTTATTTGAAGGTGTCTGTGCACAGAACCATGGACGCTATCCTATGGTGCACCAACCCGGTATCTAGCGAAGCCTCGTGCCATTCGGGATAAGTCTCTCTTACTAACCTTCCCTCCTTTGTCGTTGGTTTTCTTTCCTGGATTTCTTCTTTGACTTTGGTGGATACTCCAGTTCTAAGCCTACAGGTTAGTGTTGGAATTTGCATTATTGCCATTCTATCAGAGAGGTTAGTTGAGATAGTTTCTCATTATGCTTTATTTTTCCTAGGTTGCCTTCCTATTACTCTCCCACAACCTTTCCAGTGATCCTTCTCTCTGCCTGTTTTACCAGTCAGAGAGCTGTATCATTTGGAAGGTCTAAATTGACATCACTTCTATCAAATCGTGTGAATTCAAGGATCCGGAAGACCCCTATCAATTGTATCCTTTTTGGTTCCCGTATCCTTTGCATAAGATACTTTGGGGATTTATGACAGAATCTGAAGCCATGGAGGGTACGGATTCTTTAACGGTTCTGACTCAATTAATCACAGATTTGAGAAATGAAATGATTATGGCACAGGACACATTGCATCATCGCATGGATGTTATGCAAGACGCTATTCGGACTGCTCCTCAGGGAACACTTGCTCCAGCTACCATTGCATCTGGATCCGGTACCCTGGTACCACAACAGGAAAACCTTCAAGTGATTATGCCAACGCAGTTTTCTTTGGCTCCTCCAGAAAGGTTCAAAGGAGATCCCAAAACCTATAGAACCTTTGTCAATCAGTGCTGACTCAATTTCCTGTGCCGGCCTAACTCATTTCCTGATTTAACTACAAAGGCAGCCTTCGTGCTTTCCCATTTGGGGGGCACAGCTGCTGCTTGGGCTAATCCTTTATTGGAGACTAATAGTCCTTTGTTGTATGATTGTGACGAGCTCCTATCTGCAATCAGCAAGATCTTTGATATGCGTTATTCTACTCAAGCCACAGATCTGGAATTGCTTAACCTACAACAAGGTAATCAAACACTATTAGCCTACATAGCCAGATTTAATCAATTAACCACCGATTCCCAATGGCCTGAAGATAAGAAAATCACAGTTTTTTACAAGGGTCTCTCAGAAGAACTAAAAGACGCCTTGTCTACGGTTCCTGTGGTCCCTATGGGGTTCACAGAATTGCTCAGCATTGCTAAAGCAAAAGATAGCACATTTTGACTTTAAAACCTAAAGCAAAAGACAGCACACTTTGACTTTCAAACCTAAAGCAAAAAACAGCCCAATTTGACTTTCAAACCTAAAGCAAAAGACAGCACAATTTGACTTTCAATCTTAAAGCAACAAATAGCACATTTTGACTTTGAAACCGAAAGCAAAAAACTGCACACTTTGACTTTCAAACCTAAAGCAAAAAAAGCACACTTTGACTTTAAAACCTAAAGCAAAAAACAGCACAGTATGACTTTCAAACCTGAAGCAAAAAAGAGCACAATATGACTTTTAAACCTAAAGCAAAAAACAGCAAACTTTGGCTTTCAAATCTATAGCAAAAAACAGCACACTTTGACGTTCAAACCTGAAGAAAAAAAAACAGTTTGACGTCCAAACCTAATGCAAAAACAGCACACTTTAATTTTCAAACGTAAAGCAAAAAACAGCACACTTTGACTTTCAAACGTAAAGCAAAAAACAGTACATATTGATTTTCAAACCTAAAGCAAAAAACAGCACAATATGACTTTCAAACATAAAGCAAAAAACAGCAACTTTCATTTTCAAACATAAAGCAAAAAACAGCACACTTTCATTTTCAAACATAAAGCAAAAAACAGCACACTTTGACTTTCAAACCTAAAGCAACAAACAGCACACTTTGACTTCAAACCTAAAGCAAAAAACATCAAATGTTGACTTTCAAACCTAAAGCAAAAAACACCACAATATGGCTTTTACACCTAAATAAAAAAAACGCACAATATGACTTTCAAACATAAGGCAAAAAACAACACACTTTAATTTTCAAATGTAAAGCAAAAAAAGCACACTTTGACTTTCAAACCTAAATAAAAAAAGACAAAATTTGATTTTCAAAACTAAAGCAAAAAACAGCACAATATGACTTTCACACATAAAGCAACAAACAGCACACTTTAATTTTAAAACTTAAAGAAAAAAGAGCACACTTTCACTTTCAAACCTACAGCAACAAACAGCACAATTTGACTTTCAAACCTAAGGGAAAAAACAGCACAATTTGACTTCATACCTAAAGCAAAAAACATCAAATCTTGACTTTCAAACCTCAAACAAAAAACAGCACACTTTGACTTTCTAACCAAAAGCACAAAAAAAGCCCAATTTGACTTTAAAACCTAAAGCAAAAAACAGCAAAGTTTGGCTTTCAATCCTGTAGCAAAAAACAGCACACTCTGACTTTCAAACCTGAAGCACAATTTGACTTTCAAACCTAAAGCAAAAAACAGCACGCTTTGACTTTCAAACCTAAAACAAAACACAGCACAATTTAACTTTCAAACCTAAAGCGAAAAACAGCACACTATGACTTTCAAACCTAAAGTAAAAAAATACCAATTTGACTTTCAAACCTAAAGCAGAAAACAGCCCAATATGACATTTAAACCTAAAACAAAAAACAGCACAATTTGACTTTCAAACCTAAAGCAAAAAAAGCACATTTTGACTTTCAAACCAAAATCAAAAAACAGCACCCTTCGACTTTCAAACCTAAAGCAAAAGACAGCACAATTTGCCTTTCAAGCCTAAAGCAACAAACAGCACACTTTGAACTTCAAACCTAAAGCAAACAATAGCACAATATGGCTTACAAACCTAATGCAAAGCAGCACACTTTGACTTTCAAACCTAAAGCAAAAAACAGCACAGGATGACTATCAAACCTAAAGAAAAATACAGCACACTTTGACTTTCAAACCTAAAGCAAAAAACAGCACAATGTGACTTTCAAACCTAAAGCAACGAACAGCACAATGTGACTTTTAAACCTAAAGCAAAAAATATCACATTTTGACTTTCAAACCTAAAGTGAAAAACAGCACAATTTGACTTTCAAACCTAAAGCAAAAAACATCAAATTTTGACTTTCAAACCTCAAACAAAAAACAGCACACTTCAACTTTCAAACCAAAAGCAAAGAACAGCACAAGTTGAATTTTCAAACCCAAAGCAAAAAACAGCAAATTTCAGATTTCAAACCTACAGCAAAAAAACAACACATTTTGAATTTCAAACATAAAGCAAAAAACATAACAATATGACTTTCAAAACTAAACCAAAAACAGCACAGTTTGACTTTCAAACCTGAAGCAAACAATAGCACACTTTGACTTTCAGACCTAAAGCAAAAAAACTGCACGCTTTGACTTTCCAACCTAAAGCAAAAAACAGCACAATATGACTTTCAAACCTAAAGCAAAAAACAGCACAATATGAATTTCAAACCTAAAGCAAAAATAACACACTTTGACTTGCAAAACTAAAGCAAAAAAAAAACACAATATGACTTTCCAACTTAAAGCAAAAAACAGCACAATATGACTTTCAAAACTAAACCAAAAACAGCACAGTTTGACTTTCAAACCTGAAGCAAACAATAGCACGCTTTGACTTTCCAACCTAAAGCAAAAAACAACATCATAGGACTATCAACCTAAAGCAAATAACATAACACTTTGCCAATCAAACCCAAAGTACAAAACAACACACTTTGACTTTCAAACCTAAAGCAAAAAACATAAAACTTTGACTTTCAAACCTCAAACAAAAAACAACACATTTTGACTTTCAAACAACTTGCAAAAACGAGCACACTTTGACTTGCAAACCTAAAGCAAAAAACAGCACAATTTGATTTTCAAACCTAAAGCAAAAAACAGCACACTTTGACTTTCAAACCTAAAGCAAAAAACAGCACACTTTCACTTTCAAACCTAAAGCAAAAAACAGCACACTTCGACTTTCAAACATAAAACAAAAAAGCCCAATTTGACTTTCAAACCTAAAGCAAAAAAGTGCAAACTTTGACTTTCAAACCTGTAGCAAAAAACAGGACACTTTGACTTTGAAACCTAAAGCAAAAAACAGCACAATACGACTTTCAAACCTAAAGAAAAAACAGCAAAATGTGACTTTCAAACCTAAATCAAAAAACAGCAAACTTTGGTTTTCAAACCAATAGCAAAAAACAGTACACTTTGACTTTCAAACCTAAAGCAAAAGACAGCACAATTCGACTTCCAAACCTAAAAAAAAAAACAGCACAATTTGACTTTCAATCCTCAAACAAAAAACAACACACTTCGACTTTCAAACCAAATGCAAAAAAACAGCACAATTTAACTTTCAAATCTAAAGCAAAAACAGCACACTTTGACTTTCAAACCTAAAGCAAAAAACAGCACAATTTGACTTTCAAACCCAAAGCGAAAAACAGCACACTTTGGCTTTCAAACCTAAAGCACAAAAATCAAACTTTGACTTTCAAACTTCAAATAAAAACCAACATACTTCGACTATCAAACAAAAAGCAAAAAAAAAAGTGCACAAATTGACTTTCAAACCTAAAGCAAAAAACAGAAAACTCTGGCATTCAAAATGATAGCAAAAACAGCACACTTTGACTTTCAGTCTAAAGCAAAAGACAGCACAATTCGACTTCCAAACCTAAATAAAAAAAACTGCACAATTTGACTTTCAAACTTAAAGCAAGAAACAGCACAATATGACTTTCAAACATAAAGCAAACAACAGCATACTTTCACTTTCAAACCTAAAGCAAAAAACAGCAGACTTTGACTTTCAAACCTAAAGCAAAACACATCAAACTTTTACTTTCAAACTTCAAACAAAAACAGCACACTTCGACTTTCAAACCAAATGCTAAAAAATAGCACAATTTGACTTTCAAACCTAAAGCAAAAAACAGCACAATATGACTCAAATCTATAGCAAAAAACAGCACACGTTGACTTTCTGTCATGCATGCTGGACATTTTACCTCTGGGTCTGGGACTCCGTCTGTACGCAGAACGAGTTATGCACATAGAACTGTTAGACCGTTTTATTCGAGATGGAGGTTGTTTGATGTATTACCAGAAAAACAACGTCTGCATCATTCACGTCGTTGAATTCACGTGATTCAGGATTGTCACGTGTTTTACGGCAAAACGTTTATAAGCAGCGTGGATACGTGGCTCGCTGCTTCTGAACATTTTGGCGTCTTGGTAGCTGAACTTTTCATCTGCGTCTTCACATTCCGTCAGTTGCTTCTTTGGCCTTCATCGACGTGATCCTTCACACGCGATCTCCTGTATCTGCCTTCAGCCGAATTTATGAGCATGTCTTTTCACAAGCGAGTTCCTGTTTCATTTGTATGCTGTTTTCCTGTCCGCTTTCAATCCCACGCGGACGCTGGAACTATTCAAGCGCAGCTGTCCTGGCTGCGTGTACTTGGTTCGCGTATAAAATCACACGCGGGCGCTGGAACTCTTCAAGCGTGGCTGTCCTGGCTGCGTGTACTTGGTCTGTGTGTATCCAGCACGTGGTTGATTTGAACCTGTGAGGAAATAACAGGTGGACTAATTCCAATTTGTTTTGTTCCTGGTGGTAAAGGAAGGTGTATCTACAACTTTTATTTGAAGGTGTCTGTGCACAGAACCATGGACGCTATCCTATGGTGCACCAACCCGGTATCTAGCGAAGCCTCGTGCCATTCGGGATAAGTCTCTCTTACTAACCTTCCCTCCTTTGTCGTTGGTTTTCTTTCCTGGATTTCTTCTTTGACTTTGGTGGATACTCCAGTTCTAAGCCTACAGGTTAGTGTTGGAATTTGCATTATTGCCATTCTATCAGAGAGGTTAGTTGAGATAGTTTCTCATTATGCTTTATTTTTCCTAGGTTGCCTTCCTATTACTCTCCCACAACCTTTCCAGTGATCCTTCTCTCTGCCTGTTTTACCAGTCAGAGAGCTGTATCATTTGGAAGGTCTAAATTGACATCACTTCTATCAAATCGTGTGAATTCAAGGATCCGGAAGACCCCTATCAATTGTATCCTTTTTGGTTCCCGTATCCTTTGCATAAGATACTTTGGGGATTTATGACAGAATCTGAAGCCATGGAGGGTACGGATTCTTTAACGGTTCTGACTCAATTAATCACAGATTTGAGAAATGAAATGATTATGGCACAGGACACATTGCATCATCGCATGGATGTTATGCAAGACGCTATTCGGACTGCTCCTCAGGGAACACTTGCTCCAGCTACCATTGCATCTGGATCCGGTACCCTGGTACCACAACAGGAAAACCTTCAAGTGATTATGCCAACGCAGTTTTCTTTGGCTCCTCCAGAAAGGTTCAAAGGAGATCCCAAAACCTATAGAACCTTTGTCAATCAGTGCTGACTCAATTTCCTGTGCCGGCCTAACTCATTTCCTGATTTAACTACAAAGGCAGCCTTCGTGCTTTCCCATTTGGGGGGCACAGCTGCTGCTTGGGCTAATCCTTTATTGGAGACTAATAGTCCTTTGTTGTATGATTGTGACGAGCTCCTATCTGCAATCAGCAAGATCTTTGATATGCGTTATTCTACTCAAGCCACAGATCTGGAATTGCTTAACCTACAACAAGGTAATCAAACACTATTAGCCTACATAGCCAGATTTAATCAATTAACCACCGATTCCCAATGGCCTGAAGATAAGAAAATCACAGTTTTTTACAAGGGTCTCTCAGAAGAACTAAAAGACGCCTTGTCTACGGTTCCTGTGGTCCCTATGGGGTTCACAGAATTGCTCAGCATTGCTAAAGCAAAAGATAGCACATTTTGACTTTAAAACCTAAAGCAAAAGACAGCACACTTTGACTTTCAAACCTAAAGCAAAAAACAGCCCAATTTGACTTTCAAACCTAAAGCAAAAGACAGCACAATTTGACTTTCAATCTTAAAGCAACAAATAGCACATTTTGACTTTGAAACCGAAAGCAAAAAACTGCACACTTTGACTTTCAAACCTAAAGCAAAAAAAGCACACTTTGACTTTAAAACCTAAAGCAAAAAACAGCACAGTATGACTTTCAAACCTGAAGCAAAAAAGAGCACAATATGACTTTTAAACCTAAAGCAAAAAACAGCAAACTTTGGCTTTCAAATCTATAGCAAAAAACAGCACACTTTGACGTTCAAACCTGAAGAAAAAAAAACAGTTTGACGTCCAAACCTAATGCAAAAACAGCACACTTTAATTTTCAAACGTAAAGCAAAAAACAGCACACTTTGACTTTCAAACGTAAAGCAAAAAACAGTACATATTGATTTTCAAACCTAAAGCAAAAAACAGCACAATATGACTTTCAAACATAAAGCAAAAAACAGCACACTTTCATTTTCAAACATAAAGCAAAAAACAGCACACTTTCATTTTCAAACATAAAGCAAAAAACAGCACACTTTGACTTTCAAACCTAAAGCAACAAACAGCACACTTTGACTTCAAACCTAAAGCAAAAAACATCAAATGTTGACTTTCAAACCTAAAGCAAAAAACACCACAATATGGCTTTTACACCTAAATAAAAAAAACGCACAATATGACTTTCAAACATAAGGCAAAAAACAACACACTTTAATTTTCAAATGTAAAGCAAAAAAAGCACACTTTGACTTTCAAACCTAAATAAAAAAAGACAAAATTTGATTTTCAAAACTAAAGCAAAAAACAGCACAATATGACTTTCACACATAAAGCAACAAACAGCACACTTTAATTTTAAAACTTAAAGAAAAAAGAGCACACTTTCACTTTCAAACCTACAGCAACAAACAGCACAATTTGACTTTCAAACCTAAGGGAAAAAACAGCACAATTTGACTTCATACCTAAAGCAAAAAACATCAAATCTTGACTTTCAAACCTCAAACAAAAAACAGCACACTTTGACTTTCTAACCAAAAGCACAAAAAAAGCCCAATTTGACTTTAAAACCTAAAGCAAAAAACAGCAAAGTTTGGCTTTCAATCCTGTAGCAAAAAACAGCACACTCTGACTTTCAAACCTGAAGCACAATTTGACTTTCAAACCTAAAGCAAAAAACAGCACGCTTTGACTTTCAAACCTAAAACAAAACACAGCACAATTTAACTTTCAAACCTAAAGCGAAAAACAGCACACTATGACTTTCAAACCTAAAGTAAAAAAATACCAATTTGACTTTCAAACCTAAAGCAGAAAACAGCCCAATATGACATTTAAACCTAAAACAAAAAACAGCACAATTTGACTTTCAAACCTAAAGCAAAAAAAGCACATTTTGACTTTCAAACCAAAATCAAAAAACAGCACCCTTCGACTTTCAAACCTAAAGCAAAAGACAGCACAATTTGCCTTTCAAGCCTAAAGCAACAAACAGCACACTTTGAACTTCAAACCTAAAGCAAACAATAGCACAATATGGCTTACAAACCTAATGCAAAGCAGCACACTTTGACTTTCAAACCTAAAGCAAAAAACAGCACAGGATGACTATCAAACCTAAAGAAAAATACAGCACACTTTGACTTTCAAACCTAAAGCAAAAAACAGCACAATGTGACTTTCAAACCTAAAGCAAAAATAAACAGCACAATATGAATTTCAAACCTAAAGCAAAAACAGCACACTTTGACTTTCAAACCTAAAGCAAAAAAAGAACAGTATTACTTTCAAACCTAAAGCAAAAAACAGCACAATACGACTTTCAAACCTAAAGAAAAAAACAGCAAAATGTGACTATCAAACCTAAAGCAAAATACAGCACAATTTGACTTTCAAACCTAAAGCAAAAAACAACACACTTTGACTTTTAAACAAAAAGCAAAAAAAAGCACAATGTGACTTTCAAACCTAAAGCAAAAAACAGCAAACTTTGGTTTTCAAACCTATAGCAAAAGACAGTACACTTTGACTTTCAAACCTAAAACAAAAGACAGCACAATTCTACTTCCAAACCTAAATCAAAAAACAACACACTTCGACTTTCAAAGCAAATGCAAAAAAGCAGCGCAATTTGACTTTCAATCCTAAAGCAAAATGGAGCACAATTTAACTTTGAAACCTAAAACAAAAACAACAGCACTCTTTGACAATCAAACCTAAAGCAAAATACAGCACACTTTGACTTTCAAACTCAGAGCAAAAAACAGCAAACTTTGACTTTCAAACCTAAAGCAAAAAACAGAAAAATTTGACTTTCAAACCCAAAGCGAAAAACAGCACACTTTGACTTTCAAACCTAAAGCAAAAAACAGCACAATTTAACTTTCAAACCCAAAGCGAAAAACAGCACACTTTGGCTTTCAAACCTAAAGCACAAAAATCAAACTTTGACTTTCAAACTTCAAATAAAAACCAACATACTTCGACTATCAAACAAAAAGCAAAAGAAAAGTGCACAAATTGACTTTCAAACCTAAAGCAAAAAACAGAAAACTCTGGCATTCAAAATGATAGCAAAAAACAGCACACTTTGACTTTCAGTCTAAAGCAAAAGACAGCACAATTCGACTTCCAAACCTAAATAAAAAAAACTGCACAATTTGACTTTCAAACTTAAAGCAAGAAACAGCACAATATGACTTTCAAACATAAAGCAAACAACAGCATACTTTCACTTTCAAACCTAAAGCAAAAAAACAGCAGACTTTGACTTTCAAACCTAAAGCAAAACACATCAAACTTTGACTTTCAAACTTCAAACAAAAACAGCACACTTCGACTTTCAAACCAAAAGCTAAAAAAATAGCACAATTTGACTTTCAAACCTAAAGCAAAAAACAGCACAATATGACTCAAATCTATAGCAAAAAACAGCACACGTTGACTTTCTGTCATGCATGCTGGACATTTTACCTCTGGATCTGGAACTCTGTAAGTACGCAGAACGAGTTATGCTCATAGAACTGCTAGACCGTTTTATTCGAGATGGAGGTTGTTTAATGTATTACCAGAAAAACGACGTGTGCATTATTCACTTTGTTGAATTCACGTGATTCAGGATTGTCACGTGTTTTACGGCAAAACGTTTATAAGCAGCGTGGATACGTGGCTCGCTGCTTCTGAACATTGTGGCGTCTTGGTAGCTGAACTTTTCATCTGCGTCCTCGCATTCCGTCAGTTGCTTCTTTGGCCTTCATCGACGTGTTCATTCACACGCGATCTCCTGTATCTGCCTTCAGCTGAATTTATGAGCGTGTCTTCTCACAAGCAGGTTCCTGTTTCATTTGTATGCTGTTTTCCTGTCCGCGTGTAAGTTTCCGCTTTCAATCCCACGCGGACGCTGAACTCTTCAAGCGCAGCTGTCCTGGCTGCGTGTACTTGGTTCGCGTATAAAATCACACGTGGACGCTGGAACTCTTCAAGCGTGGCTGTCCTGGCTGCGTGTACTTGGTCTGCGTGTATCCAGCACGTGGTTGATTTGAACCTGTGAGGAAATAACAGGTGGACTAATTCCAATTTGTTTTGTTCCTGGTGGGAAAGGAAGGTGTATCTACAACTTTTATTTGAAGGTATCTGTGCACAGAACTATGGACGCTATCCTGTGGTGCACCAACCCGGTATCTAGCGAGAGCCTCGAGCCATTCGGGATAAGTCTCCTTTACTATCCTTCCCTCCTTTGTCGTTGGTTTTCTATCCTGGATTTCATCATTGACTTTGGTGGATACTCCAGTTCTAAGCCTACAGGTTAGTGTTGGAATTTGCATTATTGCCATTCTATCAGAGAGGTTAGTTGAGATAGTTTCTCATTATGCTTTGTTTTTCCTAGGCTGCCTTCCTATTACTCTCCCACGCCCTTTCCAGTGATCCTTCTCTCTGCCTGTTTTAAAAGTCAGAGAGCTGTATCATTTGGAAGGTTTAAATTGACATCACTTCTATAAAATAGTGTGAATTCATGGATCCGGAAGACCCCCATCAATTGTATCCTTTTTGGTTACCGTATCCTTTTCATAAGATACTTTGGGGATTTATGACACTTTCAAACCTAAAGAAAAAAAAACACAGTTCGACGTCCAAACCTAATGCAAAAACAGCACACTTTGACTTTCAAACCTAAAACAAAAAACAGCACAATATGGCTTTCAAACCTAAATAAAAAAGGAACAATTTGACTTTAAAACCTAAAGCAAAAAACAGCACAATATGACTTTCAAACCTAGAGAAAAAACAGCACACTTTAATTTTCAAACGTAAAGCAAAAAACAGCACACTTTGCCTTTCAAACGTAAAGCAAAAAACAGCACACTTTGACTTTCAAAACTAAATAAAAAAAGACACTATTTGATTTTCAAACCTAAAGCAAAAAAAGCACCCTTTGACTTTCAAACCTAAAGCAAAAGACCGCACAATTTAACTTTCAATCTTAAAGCAAAAAATAGCACATTTTGACTTTGAAACCGAAAGCAAAAAAAGCACACTTTGACTTTGAAACCTAAAGCAAAAAACAGCACAGTATGACTTTCAAACCTGAAGCAAAAAAGAGCACAATATGAATTTTAAACCTAAAGCAAAAAACAGCAAACTTTGGCTTGCAAATCTATAGCAAAAAACAGCACACTTTGACTTTCAAACCGAAAGAAAAAAAAACATAGTTTGACGTCCAAACCTAATGCAAAAACAGCACACTTTGACTTTCAACCCTAAAACAAAAAACAGCACAATATGGCTTTCAAACCTAAATAGAAAAGGAACAATTTGACTTTCAAACCTAAAGCAAAAAACAGCACAATATGACTTTCAAACATAAAGCAAAAAACAGCACACTTTAATTTTCAAACGTAAAGCAAAAAACAGCACACTTTGACTTTCAAACGTAAAGCAAAAAACAGCACACTTTGACTTTCAAACCTAGATAAAAAAGACACAATTTGATTTTCAAACCTAAAGCAAAAACAGCACAATATGACTTTCAAACATAAAGCAAAAAACAGCACACTTTCATTTTCAAACATAAAGCAAAAAACAGCACACTTTGACTTTCAAACGTAAAGCAAAAAACAGCACACTTTGACTTTCAAACCTAAAGCAACAAACAGCACACTTTGACTTCAAACCTAAAGCAAAAAACATTAAATGTTGACTTTCAAAGCTAAAACAAAAAAAACACAATATGGCTTTCAAACCTAAATAAAAAAGGCACAATTTGACTTTCAAACCTAAAGCAAAAAAAACGCACAATATGACTTTCAAACATAAGGCAAAAAACAGCACACTTTAATTTTCAAATGTAAAGCAAAAAACAGCACACTTTGACTTTCAAACCTAAATAAAAAAAGACACAATTTGATTTTCAAAACTAAAGCAAAAAACTGCACAATATGGCTTTCACACATAAAGCAAAAAACAGCACACTTTAATTTTCAAACACAATGAAAAAAGAGCACACTTTGACTTTCAAACGTAAAGCAAAAAACAGCACACTTTGACTTTCAAACCTAAAGCGAAAAAGGCCAATTTGACTTTCAAACCTAAAGCAAAAAACAGCAAAGTTTGCCTTTCAATCCTGTAGCAAAAAACAGCACACTCTGACTTTCAAACCTGAAGCACAATTTGACTTTCAAACCTAAATCAAAAAACAGCACACTTTGACTTTCAAACCTAAAACAAAACACAGCACAATTTAACTTTCAAACCTAAAGCAAAAAACAGCACACTATGACTTTCACACCTAAAGCAAAAAAATACCACTTTGACTTTCAAACCTAAAGCAGAAAACAGCACAATATGACATTTAAACCTAAAACAAAAAACAGTACAATTTTACTTTAAAACCTGAAGCAAAACAGAGCAAACTTTGCCATTCAAACCTAAAGCAAAAGACAGCAGCATTTGTCTTTCAAACCTGAAGCAAATAACAGCACATTTTGACTTTCAAACATAAAGTAAAAAAACAACTAAATTTGACTTTCAAACCTAAAGCAAAAAACAACACACTTTGACTTTCAAACCTAAAGTAAACACAGCACAATATGTCTTACAAACCTAAAGCAAAAAACAGCACACTTTGACTTTCAAACCTAATGCAAAAAAAGACCATTTTGACTTTCAAACCTACAGCAGAAAACAGCACAATATGACATTTCAACCTAATACAAAAACAGCACAATTTGGCTTTCAAACCTAAAGCAAAACAGAGCACACTTTGACGTTCAAACCTGAAGCAATAAACAGCACATTTAGACTTTCAAACTAAAGTAAAAAACAACAAAATTTGACTTTCAAACCTAAAGCAAAAAAAGACCATTTTGACTTTCAAACCTAAAGCAGAAAACAGCACAATATGACATTTAAACCTAAAACAAAAATAGCACAATTTGGCTTCCAAACCTAAAGCAAAACAGAGCACACTTTGACGTTCAAACCTGAAGCAAAAAACAGCACATTTTGACTTTCAAACCTAAAGTAAAAAACAACAAAATTTGACTTTCAAACCTAAAGCAAAAAAAGACCATTTTGACTTTCAAACCTAAAGCAGAAAACAGCACAATATGACATTTAAACCTAAAACAAAAACAGCACATTTTCACTTTCAAACCTAAAGTAAAAAACAACAAAATTTGACTTTCAGACCTAAAGCAAAAAACAGCATGCTTTGACTTTCAAACCTAAAGTAAAAACAACAGCACACTATGACTTTCAAACCTAAAGCAAAAAACAGCACAATATGACTTTCAAACATAAAGAAAAAACAGCACACTTTAATTTTCAAACGTAAAGCAAAAAACAGTGCACTTTGACTTTCAAACATAAAGCAAAAACAGCACACTTTGACTTTCAACCCTAAAACAAAAAACAGCACAATATGGCTTTCAAACCTAAATAGAAAAGGAACAATTTGACTTTCAAACCTAAAGCAAAAAACAGCACAATATGACTTTCAAACATAAAGCAAAAAACAGCACACTTTAATTTTCAAACGTAAAGCAAAAAACAGCACACTTTGACTTTCAAACGTAAAGCAAAAAACAGCACACTTTGACTTTCAAACCTAAATAAAAAAGACACAATTTGATTTTCAAACCTAAAGCAAAAACAGCACAATATGACTTTCAAACATAAAGCAAAAAACAGCACACTTTCATTTTCAAACATAAAGCAAAAAACAGCACACTTTGACTTTCAAACGTAAAGCAAAAAACAGCACACTTTGACTTTCAAACCTAAAGCAACAAACAGCACACTTTGACTTCAAACCTAAAGCAAAAAACATTAAATGTTGACTTTCAAAGCTAAAACAAAAAAAACACAATATGGCTTTCAAACCTAAATAAAAAAGGCACAATTTGACTTTCAAACCTAAAGCAAAATAAACGCACAATATGACTTTCAAACATAAGGCAAAAAACAGCACACTTTAATTTTCAAATGTAAAGCAAAAAACAGCACACTTTGATCTTTCAAACCTAAATAAAAAAAGACACAATTTGATTTTCAAAACTAAAGCAAAAAACTGCACAATATGGCTTTCACACATAAAGCAAAAAACAGCACACTTTAATTTTCAAACACAATGAAAAAAGAGCACACTTTGACTTTCAAACGTAAAGCAAAAAACAGCACACTTTGACTTTCAAACCTAAAGCAAAAAAGGCCAATTTGACTATCAAACCTAAAGCAAAAAACAGCAAAGTTTGCCTTTCAATCCTGTAGCAAAAAACAGCACACTCTGACTTTCAAACCTGAAGCACAATTTGACTTTCAAACCTAAAGCAAAAAACAGCACACTTTGACTTTCAAACCTAAAACAAAACACAGCACAATTTAACTTTCAAACCTAAAGCAAAAAACAGCACACTATGACTTTCACACCTAAAGCAAAAAAATACCACTTTGACTTTCAAACCTAAAGCAGAAAACAGCACAATATGACATTTAAACCTAAAACAAAAAACAGTACAATTTTACTTTAAAACCTGAAGCAAAACAGAGCAAACTTTGCCATTCAAACCTAAAGCAAAAGACAGCAGCATTTGTCTTTCAAACCTGAAGCAAATAACAGCACATTTTGACTTTCAAACATAAAGTAAAAAAACAACTAAATTTGACTTTCAAACCTAAAGCAAAAAACAACACACTTTGACTTTCAAACCTAAAGTAAACACAGCACAATATGTCTTACAAACCTAAAGCAAAAAACAGCACACTTTGACTTTCAAACCTAATGCAAAAAAAGACCATTTTGACTTTCAAACCTACAGCAGAAAACAGCACAATATGACATTTCAACCTAATACAAAAACAGCACGATTTGGCTTTCAAACCTAAAGCAAAACAGAGCACACTTTGACGTTCAAACCTGAAGCAAAAAACAGCACATTTTGACTTTCAAACTAAAGTAAAAAACAACAAAATTTGACTTTCAAACCTAAAGCAAAAAAAGACCATTTTGACTTTCAAACCTAAAGCAGAAAACAGCACAATATGACATTTAAACCTAAAACAAAAATAGCACAATTTGGCTTCCAAACCTAAAGCAAAACAGAGCACACTTTGACGTTCAAACCTGAAGCAAAAAACAGCACATTTTGACTTTCAAACCTAAAGTAAAAAACAACAAAATTTGACTTTCAAACCTAAAGCAAAAAAAGACCATTTTGACTTTCAAACCTAAAGCAGAAAACAGCACAATATGACATTTAAACCTAAAACAAAAACAGCACATTTTCACTTTCAAACCTAAAGTAAAAAACAACAAAATTTGACTTTCAGACCTAAAGCAAAAAACAGCATGCTTTGACTTTCAAACCTAAAGTAAAAAAACAGCACACTATGACTTTCAAACCTAAAGCAAAAAACAGCACAATATGACTTTCAAACATAAAGAAAAAACAGCACACTTTAATTTTCAAACGTAAAGCAAAAAACAGTGCACTTTGACTTTCAAACATAAAGCAAAAAACAGCACACTTTGACTCTCAAAACTAAATAAAAAAAGACACTATTTGATTTTCAAACCTAAAGTAAAAAACAGCACAATATGACTTTCAAACCTGAAGCAAAAAACAGCACATTTTGACTTTAAAACATAAAGTAAAAAACAACTAACTTTGACTTTCAAACCTAAAGCAACAAACAGCACACTTTGACTCCAAACCTAAAGCAAAAAACATCAAATGTTGACTTTCAAACCTAAAGCACAAAACACCACAATATGGCTTTTACACCTAAATAAAAAAACGCACAATATGACTTTCAAACATAAGGCAAAAAACAGCACACTTTAATTTTCAAATGTAAAGCAAAAAAAGCACACTTTGACTTTCAAACCTAAATAAAAAAAGACAAACAGGGTAATTCATAGAATTTCGCAGAAAAGTGTCGCAAGCGTCTGGCGCAGAGTGTCCGCGTGCGATTGTCTGCGCCAGGCACGTGCGCTAAAACCGATTTCCGCGCACAGCGTATTCATGGATTCTAGGCTCCCAAACCAGCCGTGGGGCAGAGTATCGCAGCGGCCCTGCAGCAGCGCCAGTAACGCCCCCAAGAACGCCCTCGCGCAAGGAAAAGCCATCAAAATCGCAAAATCATCGCAAAGAGCTGCGCTAACCTTGGACCAGTTTACAGGGCTGCCAAACAAGGAACGCAAAGCGGGTAACGTTCATATCAGGGGTACGCGGGAAGTTTTACACGCAATTAGCCAGGGTACGTGTATTACAGGGGTACGCGGCAATTATCACACGCGATTTGGCTGGGCACGTGTATTACAGGGGTATACGGGAAGTTTTACACGCGATTTGGCTGGGTACGTGTTTTACAGGAGTGCACGGGAATAATCACATGCGATTTGGCCAGGTACCTGTATTACAGGGGTGCGCGGGAATTATCACACGCAATTTGGCTGGGTACGTGTATTACAGGGGTGCGTGGGAAGTTAAACACGCGATTAGGCTGGGTGGGTCCTCACAGGTGTACCCTGTACACCCTCCACGGCCCCTGCAGGCCGCCCACACCACAGGGGACTACCCTGCACGCCTGCTCATGTCCCCCTGCACCCCCACCCCCCAGCAGTGCAGGGGCAGCCTCCACCAGGCCCCCACCCATGTCCCCTATCACCCCCACCCCCCAGCCACCAGGGGCACCCACCACCAGGCCCCCACTCATGTCTCCCACCACCCCCACCCCCCAGCCACCAGGGGCACCCACCACCAGGCCCGCACCCATGTCTCCCACCACCCCACCCCCCAGCAGTGCAGGGGCAGCCTCCACCAGGCCCACACCCATGTCTCCCACCACCCCACCCCCCAGCAGTGCAGGGGCAGCCTCCACCAGGCCCCCACCCATGTCTCCCACCACCCCCACCCCCCAGCCACCAGGGGCACCCACCACCAGGCCCGCACCCATGTCTCCCACCACCCCACCCCCCAGCAGTGCAGGGGCAGCCTCCACCAGGCCCCCACCCATGTCTCCCACCACCCCACCCCCCAGCAGTGCAGGGGCACCCACCACCAGGCCCGCACCCATGTCTCCCACTCCCCCACCCCCCAGCAGTGCAGGGGCAGCCTCCACCAGGCCCGCACCCGTGTCTCCCACCACCCCACCCCCCAGCAGTGCAGGGGCAACCTCCACCAGGCCCGCACCCATGTCTCCCACCACCCCACCCCCCAGCAGTGCAGGGGCAGCCTCCACCAGGCCCCCACCCATGTCTCCCACCACCCCCACCCCCCAGCAGTGCAGGGGCAGCCTCCACCAGGCCCCCACCCATGTCTCCCACCACCCCCACCCCCCAGCAGTACAGGGGCACCCACCACCAGGCCCCCACTCATGTCTCCCACCACCCCCAGCCACCAGGGGCACCCACCACCAGGCCCGCACCCATGTCTCCCACCACCCCACCCCCCAGCAGTGCAGGGGCAGCCTCCACCAGGCCCCCACCCATGTCTCCCACCACCCCACCCCCCAGCAGTGCAGGGGCAGCCTCCACCAGGCCCGCACCCATGTCTCCCACCACCCCACCCCCCAGCAGTGCAGGGGCACCCACCACCAGGCCCCCACCCATGTCTCCCACCACCCCCACCCCCCAGCAGTGCAGGGGCAGCCTCCACCAGGCCCCCACCCATGTCTCCCACCACCCCACCCCCCAGCAGTGCAGGGGCAGCCTCCACCAGGCCCCCACCCATGTCTCCCACCACCCCCAGCCCCCAGCAGTGCAGGGGCACCCACCACCAGGCCCGCACCCATGTCTCCCACCACCCCACCCCCCAGCAGTGCAGGGGCAGCCTCCACCAGGCCCCCACCCATGTCTCCCACCACCCCACCCCCCAGCAGTGCAGGGGCACCCACCACCAGGCCCGCACCCATGTCTCCCACTCCCCCACCCCCCAGCAGTGCAGGGGCAGCCTCCACCAGGCCCCCACCCATGTCTCCCACCCCCCCACCCCCCAGCAGTGCAGGGGCAGCCTCCACCAGGCCCGCACCCATGTCTCCCACCACCCCACCCCCCAGCAGTGCAGGGGCAGCCTCCACCAGGCCCCCACCCATGTCTCCCACCACCCCCACCCCCCCAGCAGTGCAGGGGCAGCCTCCACCAGGCCCCCACCCATGTCTCCCACCACCCCCACCCCCCAGCAGTGCAGGGGCACCCACCACCATACACCCCACCAACCTGGATGACTCCGTGCCATCTTCCCTCGTTGGGCCCTGTGGGGTCCCAGCTGCCTCTTCTGCTGCTGAGGAGTCCAACTCCGACCTCCGCCTCTTGGACCTCCCCTTGCCAGCTGCGGCCTGGGACACGGCACCAGACTCCTCACTCCCCGACGAGATCACAACTTGGGAGGGGATCTAGCCCTTGCGTCTCCGGCTGGTGGTGCGACCCCTGCCGCTGTGCTCCACAGCACCTGCTCCGTCCTCTTCATCAGTTGACGGTGCAGACAGGGAGAAAGAAAACACAGGCATCAGGGCACTGTAAAATGGACTCATACACACATGACAGTTGTACATGAGTGGCATAGGTAAACCTCAGACATGGCATCACAATCCCCAACACACATGTCATTTCAACTTGCACACATGAGCCATACCACAGCCATGATGCAACAGCCAGCACCATCCATTCACATACAACAGCATGTGCAGCCAAAGGTCATCCACACATCACATGCAACATAGGGAGTACACTACACATGCACACACAACACCAAACCTGCATGCATGTGTACACCTCCGCCAACTGTCGCAGTGTCTCCATCGACATCCATGTCACACCTGACAATCATTCCTCCACATCCTGTGCCATGCAAGCCCACACACACAAGCACCATCCATGTGTCACACATGAGACCCCTCGCATGTGTCACCCTCACAGCCCTGTACACCCCCCCCTACTTGGCCACATAAAAATACATGTTCAACCTGCACACTCCTGGCACACCACCACACGCACAACTTACTATCAGTATGCATGTACACTTACCGCTCGACTCCAGACGGGTCTGCTTCTCAAGGACATGGATGTGGGGGGCAGGGCATATGCGTTCCAGGACCCTCATCTGATCTTCCGACAAGTGGCCCCGCCCGCCCCTTAGAATCTGCTGCCATCATGAGGCGCCGGGCCTTGTTGAGGGTGCTGGACCTGAAGTCCTCCCAGCGCTTCCTGACACATTAGTAGTCGCGGACTGCCACCTCCTCCGCGTTGATGGCAGTCACGACGTCCATCGGCGCGCAACCTCCCGAAGAGGGCATCATACTGCCCCACGACATGCTCCACCAGGACAACAACTTCCCTGGCACTGAAGCTGGTTCCCCTCTGCCTCCTTGGCCGGGGGTTGCCACTGGTGCCAGATGTCGTAGTGCCCGACATGGCAACCCCAGAGGCAGGAGTGGGTGGGCAACTGGGTCCTGGTGCTGGGCTGTGGGGTGACAGTCGGGAGCCTTTGGTTCCAGCAGGGGTGGTCACAGCAACAGCACCCCTGGCTGATGTGCAGGCAGCAAATGGCAGGGCATGTGGCCAGCAGGCAGTCAGGCAGCAGCAGATGGCAGGTGGGAGCGTGCTCAGGGCTCTGGGGGGCAGTAATTTGGCCTCCTGGGCAGGAGCGTGGTCTTCCGTGTGCTTACGCATGGACAGCCTGATAGGGAGTGATTTTGCACGTGAAAATCCCACACGTCTGCGTGTGAATCGAAGAAAGGCCCTTAGCGCGTAAACCCATCAACAGCATATGCGCGTCCATGAAGTCACGTGCACGTGCAGGAAAATGTTGCGTGACACGTCCGAGTGTCAAAGCGTGTGATTGGAGAAAATAGACCTACACGCAGAAGTCACAAAGCGTGTAAATGTTTAAAATGGACCTACACGCAGTAGTGACAAAGCGTGTGATTGGTGAATATGGATCTACACGCAGAAGTGACAAAGCGTGTGATTGGTGAAAATGGATCTACATGCAGAAGTGACAAAGCGTGTGATTGGTGAAAATGGGCCTAGCACGTACACGCCGCGTAAGTGACGCTGTACGTGTGGGCCTGTATATAAGGTATGTGTAGAACACCATTTTCTTGTACGTGCTTTTCGTGGAGAGCGAGTGGGTGAATTATGTACTTCTTGTCGTTTCACACGCGATTTACTTCACAGCGTTTCCAGTTCGTACTCCCTGTTACCTCTGACAGCTTTTTCTCTTTTTTCTCTCGTACTGGTTTACCTGGGCCTGTTCCCTCAAACAGTGTCCCCTTCTACTGTTGTCCTGTCTCCTCAGACAGTGTACATATCTTCTTTTGGCGGGGGTGTTGCCAACCAAACGCGCTCATTTTTCACGCTCTTTTACCTGGCAGACGGTGAGTCACGCACGTATCTAACTTCTGTGCTTGCCCCGTGTGTAGCCTACCCCTTCAGAGGTCATTCTAGGCTGCGTGTGACACGCATACGTTCATTCTTGTGTTACTGGGTGCCACAGCGTAGTGCAGGTTTTTATTTCTGCACACGTGGTCTAGGAGGGGTTGGGTGCACGTCATCTCCCTTTTTTGGGCCTCCTGTGCGTTGCGTGACCCGTCATCTTTCCCCAGGGGTTACAATCAGCCTTGCTAGAGCACTAGGGTACAATTACCATCTGGTACCCAACCCCTTTGGCCCCCAATTGCCCAGGACTATAGTCTACAGCCACTCCCATACGCACATTAATATCAGTGCCATGGCTGGGAGGCGAGGATTCCGTAAGGGTGGCAAAGGTGGAAGAGTCACAAGTGGTGGCCGTGGTGGATCCGGTAGGGGACGTGTTCGTAACTTGCAGGGTGAGCCTGTCCCCCCATGTGCGGAGGACCAGTCAAGGGCACCCATTACCCCCCCCTCCCGTTGAGGCTGATGTGGCTGACACCATCCATGCTCAGCCCTTGTTGGACCAGCCCATTGTGGCACCACACCTGGCTGACTCCATTGCTGACTTCCAGGTCAGCAGGGCTACCACACGTGCGCTGGTGCACGTTGATGCCATCATGCCACGTGGATCTGGAGCAGCAAGGTCCTCTGCTGCCCCAAGTAGGCAGGGCGGAGAGGCTGCAGGGGCAGCTGCGGCTCCATCCACCCCAGCTCTCACACACCCAGCCAGGACAGTGTCCGTCCTAGTCCATTCTGCTGACATTCCCCATGACACCATTACACTTGAGCCAATGCCTGCACCAACTCCCATGCTGAGTGTGCAATCCCACACACCTGATACAGAGCCCACCAGGGCTCCTGCCCTTAGTGTCCAGAGCGGCGCAGGACACTCAGGATCACCACCACCTTCCAAGCGGAAGAGGAAGAGTGCTCGTCCGGCACAGGCTGATGCCCCAGACACGGCTACACAGTCCGGTCCGTCGAGGAAGCCCAGCTTCACGGATGACGAACTGAATGCACTTGTCGAGTATGTGTCCGGACATGATAACGAGATAGTCATTGTTGCAGGATCAAAGACCACACCTGCACAACGCCAGGCACACTGGCAGACCGTTGCGGACATCGTAAGTGCCCTTGGAATCGTGAGGCGCACAGCCAATGATTGCTACAAGCGCTGGAATGACGTAAAGCGCAGGGCAAAGAAGAAGCTGGCCTCAAGTCATGCCGCAACTCTAGTGACTGGAGGTGGGTCTCCAGTAGAAGACATGGAACTCACTCCACATGAGTCAGTCGCTGGGACCTACGTCACGGAGGAACAGATCCAAGGCGTGGGAGATCTGCCTGATTACGAGGCATTGTCCGGTGAGTGCACATGCATGTGTGTGTCATCCATGTGCATGGTATGTGTGTGAGGGCATCTGTTGGTGTGCCAGGTGAGGGTGTGTGCGCCTGAGTCGAATGTGTCAGCCATGTGCTTCATGCAATACATCCTGCAAAGCTGCAATTGGCCATTGCAGTATCCCTTCTGCCAACAGTAGACATCTAGCCCAACAGCACCCCAGTTGCCCTTGAAGTGTCACCTTGCCACAACATTGTTGCTTATTTTCCTATGTTCAATCAGACAGATTGTATGCATTGCACCACTTATACTAGGCATTCCTCAGTCCTCTAGTCACATGTCTGGCATGGCCATGGTAAAGTGGAGTGACTTTGTTACCTGGATATCATATGTTCACACATGTCCCTGTGCAATTGGACCATATTGGACTGGCAGCTCCAGGTGATAAAGCAGACCTGTTTCAATTAGAAAAGCTATTGCATGTGGGAACTGGACAGAATGAATAAGTGCTGCCCTCCTCTCCATCTACACTCAATAGCAATGGCACATGCCATCTGTGTGATAGCATGTGTGTGTCACCTGGCAATCACAGGGCAATGTGTGATGCCACTGCCAGGCAGCATGCAGAAAATGTGTTCATCTTCCATCTTTGTGTAATGAGTGTGTGCCATTTGCTTGCCCTTCATACGCAGTGACGGTGCATGCATGGGAGGGTCTTAGTCATGTGGGACATGTGTCAATCAAGTACTGGTTCTCTTGCTTCTCAGCCCTCATTGTGTGCCATGGTGCTAATGCGGGTTTCCATTTCTTTGTTATTATGTCATTGCAGGGGAAGACGCACCTGATACTGCTGGGGTTGTGGAGATGGTGCAGAGCCAGGAGGGGTCCGAGGGCCGACCAACCACCAGTGAGGGACGTGGTGTGCTGGTGGGTGAAAATCCACAAGTGCTACAGGTTGTGCTCTCAAGGGGTGTCTCTGGCTGCACCTCCCCCGAGCTGTACTCAGCTGTTGACTCGGATGATGAGACCTACGTGCCGTCGCAGGTGAGTGTTCCAGGGAGGGAATCTGTTCTGTCCCACCCACCTGCACCAGGGTCAGAACCCTCAATGGGGATGTCAGTGTTGGCAGCTAGGCCTTTGGTGGTTACGGATGCAGGGTCACACTCCGCGACATCTGATCCTGTTCCTGGGCCAGCAGATCAGAGGGGGAATGCAGTCCTGCAGCCTCAGGCAGTGCCGGCACAGCAAGGCGCAGTCCGCCTTGCCCCAGACAGGTGTGGTGCCCGCCGACGTGGTGGCCGTACGCCACCTGGCAATACCGCATGGGAGCAATCCATTTACGGTATGGCTACCCAACAGGCAGCATCATCCGAGATGATGGCTCAGGCCATGGATAGGGTGGCCACTTCCATTGTCCCCCCTGAAAGGCTGATGGAGCGACTACAGCAGGCAACCGACTCCATCTGCCAGTCACACAGGGAGGACATGTTGGCGTCCAACAGGGACAGGCGGGCGGCACTGGCGACTCTGCAGGAGGCCATCTCCATAGAGTCCCAGGGCCACAGGGAAGCCCTGAGGCAGGAGCTACATCAACTCAGGACGACTCTAGTTGAGCTTGAGGCTTCAACACACCAAAGGACAGAACAGCAGCTGGAGCGTCTCACCCGTACGCTCTCAGCTGAGATGCAAGCAACGAGGGCGGAGGTCCGGGCATCCCGTGAGTTGTTGCATGGGGACCTCCGCACCCTCATCCCCCAGAGCCAGACCTACCACACCCGCATGCTTGCAGCCATGGAGGAACAGAGTAGGGCCTTGCGTGGGCTGCCTCCCATAGTGCAACCACCTCCGGATGCAGCTGCACAGGGTGATAATAGCGACAGCAGTGATACTCCCACAATAGGGTAGCCGTGTGGGCCATGAGCCCATGAGCCCATGGAGGTGTTTTTTTTTCCCAGGATCCACACAGGTGGTTTCTGGTGTGCACCCTGACCCCGGACCTCCTGGGTGGCCTCCCCAACCCCCCCGGGCCCTTTAATGGCCATTTTTTATTTTTTTTTATTTTTATTTTTATTTTTTTTATATATTTTTCCCAATTTTTTTGGGACAATTTGTTGGCTTCCGTGGTTCCTGTGGGCATACGCTGCATTGTGGCTGGGCACATGCAGGCTTGTCATGTATTAGTTTTCAGATGCCTGGGTTTGAGTCACACACACCCCTCCTGCTTCCCGTTTCCATGGGCTTGCAAAGGGTGTGCCCAAGTGACATTGAAGTACATGGTTACATTGGACTCCCACTACATGTGTGGGTAGTCTAGTCAATACTGTGTATACATTCCTAGTGCATATTGCTGTTGTGTTGTACACTGCATGTTGCATTGATGTGTAACTCATCATCTGTGTCTGCCTCCCAATTTGCAGGTCCCTTCCTCATGTCTACACAAGGCCCTCTACTCTGGAGATGGGGTCCTTGTTGGCAGCAGTGCACCTACAACTCTACATGGCACCAACACTGTTCAGTTGGAAGTGGTGGGAGTGCAGGCATATCCAGGTGGTGAGACAACTGATTTATCACATTACTGAAGTCATGTTAATGGTAGTACCTGCTCAAGTTTGTTGTTGGTCCTGCATTACAGTGAGCATTTCAGGTGTAGGAAGTTTCAATTGGGGACACTGTACATTGCAACACTTGTGGGGATTACTTTGTTTACCTGCACATAGCATGACATGGCACGGTGTGTTGTGTGGCGGTGCTGGGGATGGGTTGGGTGACATGGCACTGTCCTCTTGTTGCATTTAGCAAGTGGGTATTAATTTTGGCTGCTTGAATGTGTTTCTTCACAATACTGCATTGGTGTTGTGTGTGGGTAGGGATGCACACATTGTAACACTTCCAGGTGAACAATCTCAGGCTGATATGCTTTTCACGGTTGAATCTCCAGACATTCAGGATCAGTGTCAGGTTGAGTCATCATTGACTGTCAGATGGAATGTGCCAGGCCAGTGTGCACTCCACAGGGGAGTGAATACTATGTGAAGTAATTAGCCACTAGCTGTGTACGGGCTGCCTCCCCCCGTGCCCTTTCCCCTCCCATGCGCAGTGGCTGTGCATGTGGTTGGGGATGTGGGGCCACCACCATGTCCACGGGCAGGCCCCGGCGTGTTGCAACGTTGTGCAGGACACATGCTGCCACTATGATCCTGCACACTACTGGGGGAGCGTATAACAGCTGCCCGCCAGAACGGTCAAGGGAGCGAAAGCGTGACTTTAGCACTCCGAATGTGCGCTCCACTATGCCCCGGGTTGTAATGTGGGCTGTGTTATATCTTACCTGGGGTGGCGTGGTGGGGTTCCGAATTGTCGTCATCATGTGGGGGCTGAGAGGGTAGGCACTGTCCCCTGTGGAGGTGGTGATTGGTATCATTGGTGGGGTTGTGACCTTGCTCAGTATCCAACATGCATGCATGTGCAGTGGCATACATACTCACCAAGCAGCCATGTATCGCCATGCCGCCCAGCATCTATGTCCCGGCATAGGGTGGACATTCGGTAAATGAAGCTGTCGTGGGTGGACCCGGGATAGTTGGCATATACTGAGGTGATGATTCCCTTGGCATTACATACTACCTGCACGTTGATGGAATGCTAGTGCTTGCAGTTCCTATAGATGTGCTCAGATGCCCTGGGGGGACGTAGAGCCACATGGGTGCAGTCGATGGCACCTAGCACTTTGGGGAATCGTGCCACACCGTAAAAATCCTGGGCCGCAGCATGCCTTTCTGCAGGTGTTCTGGGCAGGTATATGTGCCTGCGGACTGATGGGCGTGCAGTGATGATGTCCAAGACCTGGTGTAGGCAGCGTGACTGGGTGGCCTGTGACACCCCACCCACTATGGCACTTGTCTGCTGAAATGATCCAGTGGCTAAGAAGTGCAGTACATTGAGGACCTTCTCCAGGGGGCTGAGTGCTTGGGAGCACAGGGTGGGTGATGTGAGGTCATCCTCCCACTCACTCACCAGGTCCAGTATTATGTGTGGTGGAAACCTGTACCTTCCATACACCTGGTCATCAGGCACACCGAACAGGCTGGTTCTGGGTGTGAATATTCTGGCCCTGACTCTCCTCCTCCTCCTCCTTTGGTAGCCCACTGCCACTGCTGCTAGGAACGGTATGTTCATCCTGGCATCTGGCTTGTCATTTGATAAGTGCGCGAGTGGGGAACACCTGTGCGGGTCACGTCACAGACGCGCTTACGCGCTGAGGGACTCTGGTCCAATAGAATCGCGTATGCGTGCTGACGCGCTTACGCGCTAAGGGCCTTTCCTCGGATTTCACGCTGACGTGCAGGATTTTCACGTGCCAAATCACTCCGTATCAAGTTGGCCACCCGAAAACACACGGAAGACCACGCTCCTGCCCAGAAGGCCGAGTTACTGCCCCCCAGTGCCCGAGCAACCTCCCACGTGCCATCTGCTGCTCCCTGCCTGCCTGCCTGCCTGCTGCCACCGTGCCCTGCCATTTGGTGCCTGCACATCAGCCATCTGCAGGGGTCCAGTTGCTGTGTCCACCCCTGCTGGAACTGAAGACTCCCAACTGGGATTACATCGCTCCACAGCCCAGCCCAGGACCCAGTTGCCCACCCACACCTGCCTCTGGGGTTGCCATGTCGGGCACTTCCACATCTGGCACCAGTGGCAACCCCAGGCCAGAGGGGCAGAGGGGCACCAGCTTCACTGCCACCGAAGTTGGTGTCCTGGTGGAGCATGTCCTGGGGCAGTATGATGCCCTCTTTGGATCGTCCCGCGCCAGCAAGGAAGGACGGGAGAGGATCTGGGCCGACTGTGTGGTTGCCATCAACGCGGAGGGGGTGGCAACCCGCAACGTCCAGAAGATCAAGAAGCGCTGGGAGGACTTGAGGTCCAGGACCCTTGTGAAGGCCCGGCGCCTCGTGGAGGGGGGCCGGGGCCACATGAGTTCCATCCAGAAGAGGGTCCTGGAACGCGTACGCCCAGCGCGCCACGCCCAGATCCTTGAGAGGGAGGCCCGTCTGGAGTTGAGCGGTAAGTGTCCAAGCATTACTGTGTGAGACAGGGCATGTTGCGGTGTGCTGGTTCTATGATACTTGCCTGTATGTGTGCCATAGGCCATGTATTCATGTATGTGTGCAGGGACATCATGGTAATGCATGTGCGACCAGTGATGTGTGACCCACGTGGTTGTTGCATGTGTCCAAATGCGGCATGGGGAGCCCTATGCAGATTTTGAACATGAGAGCATGCCAGTCTCTGTACCTGGACATGGGTGGGGGTGAGGGATGGGTGCTGATGCCAGGTACATATATGGTAGCCATGTCTGTGTGCCTGACCTGCGTGTCTGTGACTTGTGCATGCCATGGATGCATGACACATGTGTGTGACAATGCACAGATTCAGTGAAGCAGCCAACTTACCCTTGTTTTGGCTGTGTTTGGTGTGTTTGGGGCCAGATGGATGTGACTGAGGTGAAGTGTGTGCATGTGATATGCATGAGCCATGATGCATGTGAGTTGCATATCATTGAATGTTTCAAGAGTCCATTGGACATGCATGGAAATATCCATGGCATGCAGCATGCCTGTTACTGTGTGTGTTTTGCCTGGACTGACCCATGTGTTGTGGAGGGACATGATGGAAGTGTACTTTGACAGTGGTGCTCTTCTGCTATTGCTTCCTGTCTAGGGGACCATTGTGCAGTACCCTGATGCTTGTGTTCTTTGTCTCCCTCTACGCAGCGGCTAGTGAAGAAGAGGGCGGAGACGGCGCTGTGGAGCAAGGCGGCGGGGATGCACCCACGGCTGCAGCGGAAGGGGTGGGTGAGCACCCACAGGGGCCTGCTACGGCGGGAGACGGTGAGGAGCCATCCAGGTTGGTGGTTTGCACAGAGGAGGAGGAGGCCGCCACTGGGGCACACATGGGGCCTGGTGGGGGCATCCCTGCTGGTGCAAGTGGTGCAGTCCAGGGCCAGGGGCAGGAGGCAACACAGGTCACCGTGGAGGGGCCTGTGCATGTCGCTGTCCCTGACCCTGTGAGTGCACCACCATGCACCAGCAGGGATGCCCCGTCCCAGGCCCGTCCGCAGGTAGTGGGGATGTCCATGTCACCTGACTCCCCTCCACCTGCGGACGTGGGAACCCCTGGCCGTGTGGAGAAGGTCCTGATTGGGGTCGCGATGCGCACGGCTGTGATTCGTGATGCCGTGCGTGCTTCCCGGTCATCACGAAGTGCACCGTGTCGACGTGGCCCAATTGGGATCGGCCATGTTCGGGGGTTTCCTGCATGTGTTGGCCAATGTGGCGGCCCTCTCCTCCTCTGTGCAGGCTATCCACCAGTCGTTCTCCTTGCCGTCTTCCGGGCCAGATGCCACCAGGGCCCCCTGTGGACCTGCCCCGACCAATGCAGCCAGCTCGGTGGGGATCCCATCCCTGCCACAGTTGGGAGTCGGAGGTCCAGCAGGGGTGGACAACACTGCAACTGGACCCCAGCAGATGGAAGATGTGACAGCATCATCAGGCAGGGCACGTGCACGACGGCGTCGGTGGTTTCCATCAGCCTGGATGCCGTCGTGCTGGCAGAGGCAGTGGCGTCGGAGGCAGCAGCGGGCTCGACGTGGGAGGCATAATGGCTCGGGGCCATCAAGATCAGAGGGGCAGCCATCGGCCGGAGGGCAGGGCAACCCTGGGATGGTGGTGTCTTCCGTGTGGGAGGAGTTGGTCCAGCGGATAGGTGCGGAGCGGCAGCGGGCGGAAGAGGAGCAGCTCGCCATGGTCAGGGCGGAGTTCTCCATGCGTCGGGCATTGAGGCGGGCTGAGTGCCTCGAGGAAGCTCGCAGGGAGTTTGAGCTGAACATGGGGTTATCCCTGCGAGACCTCGGGGCCAGGACAGAGTTGATTTGTTTACTTATTTTTTATCTATAATACATTTTTTATTTTTACTTTCACTTGTGTTATTTTCTCATTGGTTTCATACATGTCATGATATGTGTTTTGACATTCACTTGCACCCATTGTGTATGTGTGTGTGTCGGGCATGCGTCCATTTACATTGTTGCCATTGGGGTTGTATCATGTAATTGCATTCACTAGGTGGGTGGATGCTATCCTTGCCTGGGTGTTTGTGCTGGGTATGCTGCCCATTACTGCCATGATTGTGTATCGTCAGGACCTGGGGCCAGGGGGACATGTGTGGGTGCCTGGTGGAGGTTGCCCCTGCACTGCTGGGGGGTGGGGGTGGTGGGAGACATGAGTGGGGGCCTGGTGGAGGCTGCCCCTGGATGGTGGGGGGTGGGGGTGGTGGGAGACATGGGTGGGGGCCTGGTGGAGGCTGACCCTGGATGGTGGGGGGTGGGGGTGGTGGGAGACATGAGTGGGGGCCTGGTGGAGGCTGACCCTGCACTGCTGGGGGGTGGGGGTGGTGGGAGACATGAGTGGGGGCCTGGTGGAGGCTGCCCCTGGATGGTGGGCGGTGGGGGTGATAGGGGACATGAGTGGGGGCCTGGTGGAGGGTGCCCCTGGATGGTGGGTGGTGGGGGTGATAGGGGACATGAGTGGGGGCCTGGGGGAGGGTGCCCCTGGATGGTGGGTGGTGGGGGTGATAGGGGACATGAGTGGGGGCCTGGGGGAGGTTGCCCCTGCACTGCTGGGGGGTGGGGGTGGTGGGAGACATGGGTGGGGGCCTGGTGGAGGCTGCCCCTGGATGGTGGGGGGTGGGGGTGGTGGGAGACATGAGTGGGGGCCTGGTGGAGGCTGACCCTGCACTGCTGGGGGGTGGGGGTGGTGGGAGACATGAGTGGGGGCCTGGTGGAGGCTGCCCCTGGATGGTGGGGGGTGGGGGTGGTGGGAGACATGAGTGGGGGCCTAGTGGAGGCTGACCCTGCACTGCTGGGGGGTGGGGGTGGTGGGAGACATGAGTGGGGGCCTGGTGGAGGCTGCCCCTGGATGGTGGGGGGTGGGGGTGATAGGGGACATGAGTGGGGGCCTGGTGGAGGGTGCCCCTGGATGGTGGGGGGTGGGGGTGATAGGGGACATGAGTGGGGGCCTGGTGGAGGTTGCCCCTGCACTGCTGGGGGGTGGGGGTGGTGGGAGACATGGGTGGGGGCCTGGTGGAGGCTGCCCCTGGATGGTGGGGGGTGGGGGTGATAGGGGACATGAGCGGGGGCCTGGTGGAGGGTGCCCCTGGATGGTGGGGGGTGGGGGTGATAGGGGACATGAGTGGGGGCCTGGTGGAGGTTGCCCCTGCACTGCTGGGGGGTGGGGGTGGTGGGAGACATGAGTGGGGGCCTGGTGGAGGCTGACCCTGGATGGTGGGGGGTGGGGGTGGTGGGAGACATGGGTGGGGGCCTGGTGGAGGCTGCCCCTGGATGGTGGGGGGTGGGGGTGGTGGGAGACATGAGTGGGGGGCCTGGTGGAGGATGCCCCTGGATGGTGGGGGGTGGGGGTGGTGGGAGACATGGGTGGGGGCCTGGTGGAGGCTGCCCCTGGATGGTGGGGGGTGGGGGTGGTGGGAGACATGAGTGGGGGCCTGGTGGAGGCTGACCCTGCACTGCTGGGGGGTGGGGGTGGTGGGAGACATGAGTGGGGGCCTGGTGGAGGCTGTCCCTGGATGGTGGGGGGTGGGGGTGGTGGGAGACATGAGTGGGGGCCTGGTGGAGGCTGACCCTGCACTGCTGGGGGGTGGGGGTGGTGGGAGACATGAGTGGGGGCCTGGTGGAGGCTGCCCCTGGATGGTGGGGGGTGGGGGTGATAGGGGACATGAGTGGGGGCCTGGTGGAGGGTGCCCCTGGATGGTGGGTGGTGGGGGTGATAGGGGACATGAGTGGGGGCCTGGTGGAGGTTGCCCCTGCACTGCTGGGGGGTGGGGGTGGTGGGAGACATGGGTGGGGGCCTGGTGGAGGCTGCCCCTGGATGGTGGGGGGTGGGGGTGGTGGGAGACATGAGTGGGGGCCTGGTGGAGGCTGACCCTGCACTGCTGGGGGGTGGGGGTGGTGGGAGACATGAGTGGGGGCCTGGTGGAGGCTGCCCCTGGATGGTGGGGGGTGGGGGTGGTGGGAGACATGAGTGGGGGCCTGGTGGAGGCTGACCCTGCACTGCTGGGGGGTGGGGGTGGTGGGAGACATGAGTGGAGTGGGGGCCTGGTGGAGGCTGCCCCTGGATGGTGGGGGTTGGGGGTGATAGGGGACATGAGTGGGGGCCTGGTGGAGGGTGCCCCTGGATGGTGGGGGGTGGGGGTGATAGGGGACATGAGTGGGGGCCTGGTGGAGGTTGCCCCTGCACTGCTGGGGGGTGGGGGTGGTGGGAGACATGGGTGGGGGCCTGGTGGAGGCTGACCCTGCACTGCTGGGGGCGGGGGGGCGTGGGAGACATGGGTGGGGGCCTGGTGGAGGCTGCCCCTGGATGGTGGGGGGTGGGGGTGGTGGGAGACATGAGTGGGGGCCTGGTGGAGGGTGCCCCTGGATGGTGGGGGGTGGGGGTGATAGGGGACATGAGCAGGTGTGCAGGCTAGTCCCCTGTTTTGTGGGCTGCCTGCAGGGGCCGTGGAGGGTGTACAGGGAACACCTGTGAGGACCCACCCAGCCTAATCGCGTGTGTAACTTCCCACGCACCCCTGTAATACACGTATCAAGCCAAATCGCTTGTGATAATTCCCGCGCACCCCTGAAATACACGCGCCCAGGCTATTCGCGTGTGGAAATTCCCGCGCACCCCTGAAATACACGCGCCCAGGCTATTCGCTTGTGGAACTTCCCGCGCACCCCTGAAATACACGCGCCCAGGCTATTCGCGTGTGGAAATTCCAGCGCACCCCTGAAATACACGCGCCCAGGCTATTCGCGTGTGGAAATTCCCGCGCACCCCTGAAATACACGCGCCCAAGCTATTCGCGTGTGGAACTTCCCGCGCACCCCTGAAATACACGCGCCCAGGCTATTCGCGTGTGGAACTTCCCGCGAACCCCTGAAATACACGCGCCCAGCCTATTCGCGTGTGGAAATTCCCGCGCACCCCTGAAATACACGTACCCTGCTGTAATCGCGTGTGGAACTTCCCGCGAACCCCTGAAATACACGCGCCCAGCCTATTCGCGTGTGGAAATTCCCGCGCACCCCTGAAATACACGTACCCTGCTGTAATCGCGTGTGGAACTTCCCGCGCACCCCTGAAATACACGCGCCCAGGCTATTCGCGTGTGGAAATTCCCACGCACCCCTGAAATACATGCGCCCAGGCTATTCGCATGTGGAACTTCCCGCGCACCCCTGAAATACACGCGCCCAGGCTATTCGCGTGTGGAAATTCCCGCGCACCCCTGAAATACACGCGCCCAGGCTATTCGCGTGTGGAACTTCCCGCGCACCCCTGAAATACACGCGCCCAGGCTATTCGCGTGTGGAAATTCCAGCGCACCCCTGAAATACACGCGCCCAGGCTATTCGCGTGTGGAAATTCCCGCGCACCCCTGAAATACACGCGCCCAGGCTATTCGCCTGTGGAACTTCCCGCGCACCCCTGAAATACACGCGCCCAGGCTATTCGCGTGTGGAACTTCCCGCAAACCCCTGAAATACACGTGCCCAGGCTATTCGGGTGTGGAAATTCCCGCGCACCCCTGAAATACACCTACCCTGATGGAATCGCGTGTGGACCTTACCGCGCACCCCTGAAATCCACGTACCCGGCCAAATCGGGTGTGAGACTTCCCGCGCACCCCGGTATACACGCACACGTATTTTTTGTCAGCGTGTCCGTGTTTGTGGGTACCCCTTTGCACGTCATTTGTCCTGGAGGGCCACAGTATAGGACATTCATCATGGCAGTATATGGGTGCTATTTGTTGGCGCACCTTTTGGCGCACATTTCTTACAGCCGCAGAGACGCTACCGCCTGCTTTCTTGTGGCGGTCGTGTTTGTGCCTGTGCGCTGGTTTGAGCGTGCGCTTTTTTGCCCTATTCTATTCCATGAATACGTGTTGTAGGCGAGCGTGTGGGCGTTCTGCGCACTTGTGCCCTGTGCTTCCCCCGTGACGCCCACGTTTTTGCAAGTTGTTCCCCATTCCGAGTGTTACGCCCGTGTTCCGCCTACTTTTGTTGCGTGCGCCGCGCTATGTGCGAATTTCGCTGTGGCCTGTGCGATTTTCGCTGTGACCTGGCGCACGCTGTTTGTTTGCCTGTGCGCCAACGTGCGCCAACGTGAGCCGCGCACTTTTTTATCGCACATCCGCTGGTTTTCTCGCGCACGGCCTTCCATGAATCGACGTGCGCTGCTTTTCGTGCGATTTTCGCACTTGCACTGCGATTTTCGCTATTCCACTGCGATTCGCATTTTTTTGCTCACTTGCGCCACGCAAATTATTCCATGAATCGGCCTGAAGATTTGATTTTCAAAACTAAAGCAAAAAACAGCACAATATGACTTTCACACATAAAGCAACAAACAGCACACTTTAATTTTCAAACATAAAGAAAAAAGAGCACACTTTGACTTTCACACATAAAGCAAAAAACAGCACACTTTAATTTTCAAACATAAAGAAAAAAGAGCACACTTAGACTTTCAAACCTAAAGCAACAAACAACACAATTTGACTTTCAAACCTAAGGGAAAAAACAGCACAATTTGACTTCATACCTAAAGCAAAAAACATCAAATGTTGACTTTCAAACCTCAAACAAAAAACAGCACACTTTGACTTTCTAACCAAAAGCACAAAAAAAGCCCAATTTGACTTTCAAACCTAAAGCAAAAAACAGCAAAGTTTGGCTTTCAATCCTGTAGCAAAAAACAGTGCACACTGACTTTCAAACCTGAAGCACAATTTGACTTTCAAACCTAAAGCAAAAAACAGCACGCTTTGACTTTCAAACCTAAAACAAAACACAGCACAATTTAACTTTCAAACCTAAAGCGAAAAACAGCACACTATGACTTTCAAACCTAAAGCAAAAAAATACCACTTTGACTTTCAAACCTAAAGCAGAAAACAGCCCAATATGACATTTAAACCTAAAACAAAAAACAGCACAATTTGACTTTCAAACCTAAAGCAAAAAAAGCACATTTTGACTTTCAAACCAAAATCAAAAAACAGCACCCTTCGACTTTCAAACCTAAAGCAACAAACAGCACACTTTGAACTTCAAACCTAAAGCAAACAATAGCACAATATGGCTTACAAACCTAATGCAAAGCAGCACACTTTGACTTTCAAACCTAAAGCAAAAAAAGAACAGTATTACTTTCAAACCTAAAGCAAAAAACAGCACAATACGACTTTCAAACCTAAAGAAAAAAACAGCAAAATGTGACGATCAAACCTAAAGTAAAATACAGCACAATTCGACTTTCAAACCTAAAGCAAAAAACAACACACTTTGACTTTTAAACAAAAAGCAAAAAAAGCACAATGTGACTTTCAAACCTAAAGCAAAAAACAGCAAACTTTGGTTTTCAAACCTATAGCAAAAAACAGTACACTTTGACTTTCAAACCTAAAACAAAATACAGCACAATTCGACTTCCAAACCTAAATCAAAAAACAACACACTTCGACTTTCAAAGCAAATGCAAAAAAACAGTGCAATTTGACTTTCAAACCTAAAGCAAAATGGAGCACAATTTAACTTTGAAACCTAAAACAAAAACAACAGCATTCTTTGACAATCAAACCTAAAGCAAAATACAGCACACTTTGACTTTCAAACTCAAAGCAAAAAACAGCACACTTTGACTTTCAAACCTAAAGCAAAAAACAGAAAAATTTGACTTTCAAACCCAAAGCGAAAAACAGCACACTTTGACTTTCAAACCTAAAGCAAAAAACAGCACAATTTAACTTTCAAACCCAAAGCGAAAAACAGCTCACTTTGGCTTTCAAACCTAAAGCACAAAAATCAAACTTTGACTTTCAAACTTCAAATAAAAACCAACATACTTCGACTATCAAACAAAAAGCAAAAGAAAGGTGCACACATTGACTTTCAAACCTAAAGCAAAAAACAGAAAACTCTGGCATTCAAAATGATAGCAAAAAACAGCACACTTTGACTTTCAGTCTAAAGCAAAAGACAGCACAATTCGACTTCCAAACCTAAATACACGCGCCCAGGCTATTCGCGTGTGGAAATTCCAGCGCACCCCTGAAATACACGCGCCCAGGCTATTCGCGTGTGGAAATTCCCGCGCACCCCTGAAATACACGCGCCCAGGCTATTCGCGTGTGGAACTTCCCGCGCACCCCTGAAATACACGCGCCCAGGCTATTCGCGTGTGGAACTTCCCGCGAACCCCTGAAATACACGCGCCCAGCCTATTCGCGTGTGGAAATTCCAGCGCACCCCTGAAATACACGTACCCTGCTGTAATCGCGTGTGGAACTTCCCGCGCACCCCTGAAATACACGCGCCCAGGCTATTCGCGTGTGGAAATTCCTGCGCACCCCTGAAATACATGCGCCCAGGCTATTCGCATGTGGAACTTCCCGCGCACCCCTGAAATACACGCGCCCAGGCTATTCGCGTGTGGAAATTCCCGCGCACCCCTGAAATACACGCGCCCAGGCTATTCGCGTGTGGAACTTCCCGCGCACCCCTGAAATACACGCGCCCAGGCTATTCGCGTGTGGAAATTCCAGCGCACCCCTGAAATACACGCGCCCAGGCTATTCGCGTGTGGAAATTCCCGCGCACCCCTGAAATACACGCGCCCAGGCTATTCGCATGTGGAACTTCCCGCGCACCCCTGAAATACACGCGCCCAGGCTATTCGCGTGTGGAACTTCCCGCGAACCCCTGAAATACACGTGCCCAGGCTATTCGCGTGTGGAAATTCCCGCGCACCCCTGAAATACACCTACCCTGATGGAATCGCGTGTGGACCTTACCGCGCACCCCTGAAATCCACGTACCCGGCCAAATCGCGTGTGAGACTTCCCGCGCACCCCGGTATACACACACACGTATTTTTTGTCAGCGTGTCCGTGTTTGTGCGTACCCCTTTGCACGTCATTTGTCCTGGAGGGCCACAGTATAGGACATTCATCATGGCAGTATATGGGTGCTATTTGTTGGCGCACCTTTTGGCGCACATTTCTTACAGCCGCAGAGACGCTACTGTCTGCTTTCTTGTGGCGGTCGTGTTTGTGCCTGTGCGCTGGTTTGAGCGTGCGCTTTTTTGCCCTATTCTATTCCATGAATACGTGTTGTAGGCGAGCGTGTGGGCGTTCCGCGCACTTGTGCCCTGTGCTTCCCCCGTGACGCCCACGTTTTTGCAAGTTGTTCCCCATTCCGAGTGTTACGCCCGTGTTCCGCCTACTTTTGTTGCGTGCGCCGCGCTATGTGCGAATTTCGCTGTGGCCTGTGCGATTTTCGCTGTGACCTGGCGCACGCTGTTTGTTTGCCTGTGCGCCAACGTGCGCCAACGTGAGCCGCGCACTTTTTTATCGCACATCCGCTGGTTTTCTCGCGCACGGCCTTCCATGAATCGACGTGCGCTGCTTTTCGTGCGATTTTCGCACTTGCACTGCGATTTTCGCTATTCCACTGCGATTCGCATTTTTTTGCCCACTTGCGCCGCGCAAATTATTCCATGAATCGGCCTGAAGATTTGATTTTCAAAACTAAAGCAAAAAATAGCACAATATGACTTTCACACATAAAGCAACAAACAGCACACTTTAATTTTCAAACATAAAGAAAAAAGAGCACACTTTGACTTTCACACATAAAGCAAAAAACAGCACACTTTAATTTTCAAACATAAAGAAAAAAGAGCACACTTAGACTTTCAAACCTAAAGCAACAAACAGCACAATTTGACTTTCAAACCTAAGGGAAAAAACAGCACAATTTGACTTCATACCTAAAGCAAAAAACATCAAATGTTGACTTTCAAACCTCAAACAAAAAACAGCACACTTTGACTTTCTAACCAAAAGCACAAAAAAAGCCCAAAAAAACAGCAAAGTTTGGCTTTCAATCCTGTAGCAAAAAACAGTGCACACTGACTTTCAAACCTGAAGCACAATTTGACTTTCAAACCTAAAGCAAAAAACAGCACGCTTTGACTTTCAAACCTAAAACAAAACACAGCACAATTTAACTTTCAAACCTAAAGCGAAAAACAGCACACTATGACTTTCAAACCTAAAGCAAAAAAATACCACTTTGACTTTCAAACCTAAAGCAGAAAACAGCCCAATATGACATTTAAACCTAAAACAAAAAACAGCACAATTTGACTTTCAAACCTAAAGCAAAAAAAGCACATTTTGACTTTCAAACCAAAATCAAAAAACAGCACCCTTCGACTTTCAAACCTAAAGCAACAAACAGCACACTTTGAACTTCAAACCTAAAGCAAACAATAGCACAATATGGCTTACAAACCTAATGCAAAGCAGCACACTTTGACTTTCAAACCTAAAGCAAAAAAAGAACAGTATTACTTTCAAACCTAAAGCAAAAAACAGCACAATACGACTTTCAAACCTAAAGAAAAAAACAGCAAAATGTGACTATCAAACCTAAAGTAAAATACAGCACAATTCGACTTTCAAACTTAAAGCAAAAAACAACACACTTTGACTTTTAAACAAAAAGCAAAAAAAGCACAATGTGACTTTCAAACCTAAAGCAAAAAACAGAAAAAGTTGACTTTCAAACCCAAAGCGAAAAACAGCACACTTTGACTTTCAAACCTAAAACAAAATACAGCACAATTCGACTTCCAAACCTAAATCAAAAAACAACACACTTCGACTTTCAAAGCAAATGCAAAAAAACAGTGCAATTTGACTTTCAAACCTAAAGCAAAATGGAGCACAATTTAACTTTGAAACCTAAAACAAAAACAACAGCATTCTTTGACAATCAAACCTAAAGCAAAATACAGCACACTTTGACTTTCAAACTCAAAGCAAAAAACAGCACACTTTGACTTTCAAACCTAAAGCAAAAAACAGAAAAATTTGACTTTCAAACCCAAAGCGAAAAACAGCACACTTTGACTTTCAAACCTAAAGCAAAAAACAGCACAATTTAACTTTCAAACCCAAAGCGAAAAACAGCACACTTTGGCTTTCAAACCTAAAGCACAAAAATCAAACTTTGACTTTCAAACTTCAAATAAAAACCAACATACTTCGACTATCAAACAAAAAGCAAAAGAAAGGTGCACACATTGTTTTTCAAACCTAAAGCAAAAAACAGAAAACTCTGGCATTCAAAATGATAGCAAAAAACAGCACACTTTGACTTTCAGTCTAAAGCAAAAGACAGCACAATTCGACTTCCAAACCTAAATAAAAAAAACTGCACAATTTGACTTTCAAACTTAAAGCAAGAAACAGCACAATATGACTTTCAAACATAAAGCAAACAACAGCATACTTTCACTTTCAAACCTAAAGCAAAAAAACAGCAGACTTTGACTTTCAAACCCAAAGCAAAACACATCAAACTTTGACTTTCAAACTTCAAACAAAAACAGCACACTTCGACTTTCAAACCAAATGCTAAAAAAATAGCACAATTTGACTTTCAAACCTAAAGCAAATAAACAGCACAATATGACTCAAATCTATAGCAAAAAACAGCACACATTGAGTTTCTGTCATGCATGCTGGACATTTTACCTCTGGATCTGGAACTCTGTAAGTACGCAGAACGAGTTATGCTCATAGAACTGCTAGACCGTTTTATTCGAGATGGAGGTTGTTTAATGTATTACCAGAAAAACGACGTGTGCATTATTCACTTTGTTGAATTCACGTGATTCAGGATTGTCACGTGTTTTACGGCAAAACGTTTATAAGCAGCGTGGATACTTGGCTCGCTGCTTCTGAACATTTTGGCGTCTTGGTAGCTGAACTTTTCATCTGCGTCCTCGCATTCCGTCAGTTGCTTCTTTGGCCTTCATCGACGTGTTCCTTCACACGCGATCTCCTGTATCTGCCTTCAGCCGAATTTATGAGTGTGTCTTCTCACAAGCAGGTTCCTGTTTCATTTGTATGCTGTTTTCCTGTCCGCGTGTAAGTTTCCGCTTTCAATCCCACGCGGACGCTGAACTCTTCAAGCGCAGCTGTCCTGGCTGCGTGTACTTGGTTCGCGTATAAAATCACACGTGGACGCTGGAACTCTTCAAGCGTGGCTGTCCTGGCTGCGTGTACTTGGTCTGCGTGTATCCAGCATGTGGTTGATTTGAACCTGTGAGGAAATAACAGGTGGACTAATTCCAATTTGTTTTGTTCCTGGTGGGAAAGGAAGGTGTATCTACAACTTTTATTTGAAGGTGTCTGTGCACAGAACTATGGACGCTATCCTGTGGTGCACCAACCCGGTATCTAGCGAGAGCCTCGAGCCATTCAGGATAAGTCTCCTTTACTATGCTTCCCTCCTTTGTCGTTGGTTTTCTATCCTGGATTTCATCATTGACTTTGGTGGATACTCCAGTTCTAAGCCTACAGGCTAGTGTTGGAATTTGCATTATTGCCATTCTATCAGAGAGGTTAGTTGAGATAGTTTCTCATTATGCTTTATTTTTCCTAGGCTGCCTTCCTATTACTCTCCCACGCCCTTTCCAGTGATCCTTCTCTCTGCCTGTTTTAAAAGTCAGAGAGCTGTATCATTTGGAAGGTTTAAATTGACATCACTTCTATCAAATAGTGTGAATTCATGGATCCGGAAGACCCCCATCAATTGTATCCTTTTTGGTTACCGTATCCTTTTCATAAGATACTTTGGGGATTTATGACACTTTCAAACCTAAAGAAAAAAAAACACAGTTCGACGTCCAAACCTAATGCAAAAACAGCACACTTTAACTTTCAAACCTAAAACAAAAAACAGCACAATATGGCTTTCAAACCTAAATAAAAAAGGAACAATTTGACTTTAAAACCTAAAGCAAAAAACAGCACAATATGACTTTCAAACATAGAGAAAAAACAGCACACTTTAATTTTCAAACGTAAAGCAAAAAACAGCACACTTTGCCTTTCAAACGTAAAGCAAAAAACAGCACACTTTGACTTTCAAAACTAAATAAAAGAAGATACTATTTGATTTTCAAACCTAAAGTAAAAAACAGCACAATATGACTTTCAAACCTGAAGCAAAAAACAGCACATTTTGACATTAAAACATAAAGTAAAAAACAACTAACTTTGACTTGCAAACCTAAAGCAAAAAACAGCACACTTTGACTTTCAAACCTAAAGTCAAAAACAGCACAATGTGTCTTACAAATCTAAAGCAAAACAGCACATTTTGACTTTCAAACCTAAAGCAAAAAAAAGCATAATTTGACATTCAAGCCTAAAGCAAAAACAGCACACTTTGAACTTCAAACCTAAAGCAAAAAACAGCACAATATGGCTTACAAACCTAATGCAAAACAGCACATGTTTACTTTTAAACCTAAAGCAAAAAACAGCACAGTATGACTTTCAAACCTAAAGCAAAAAACAGCACAGTATGACTTTCAAACCTAAAGCAAAAAACAGCACAATGTGGCTTTCAAACCTAAAGCAAAAAACAGTACACTATGACTTTCAAACCTAAAGCAAAAAAAGACCATTTTGACTTTCAAACCTAAAGCAGAAAACAGCACAATATGACATTTAAACCTAAAACAAAAACAGCACAATTTGGCTTCCAAACCTAAAGCAAAACAGAGCACACTTTGACGTTCAAACCTGAAGCAAAAAACAGCACATTTTGACTTTCAAACCAAAAGTAAAAAACAACAAAATTTGACTTTCAAACCTAAAGCAAAAAAAGACCATTTTGACTTTCAAACCTAAAGCAGAAAACAGCACAATATGACATTTAAACCTAAAACAAAAACAGCACATTTTCACTTTCAAACCTGAAGTAAAAAACAACAAAATGTGACTTTCAGACCTAAAGCAAAAAACAGCAAGCTTTGACTTTCAAACCTAAAGTAAAAAAAAACAGCACAATATGACTTTCAAACCTAAGGCAAAAAAAGACCATTTTGACTTTCAAACCTAAAGCAGAAAACAGCACAATATGACATTTAAACCGAAAACAAAAACAGCACATTTTGATTTTCAAACCTAAAGTCAAAAAAACAGCACTATATGGCTTACAAACCTAAAGCAAAACAGCACACTTTGACTTTCAAACCTAAAGCAAAAAAAGCACAATTTGACTTTCAAGCCTAAAGCAAAAAACAGCATACTTTGAACTTCAAACCTAAAGCTAACAATAGCACAATATGGCTAACAAACCTAATGCAAAACAGCACACTTTAACTTTCAAACCTAAAGCAAAAAACATCACAGTATGACTTTCAAACCTAAAGAAAAATACAGCAATCTTTGACTTTCAAACCTAAAGCAAAAAACAGCACAATATGACTTTCAAACCTAAAGCAAAAAAAAACAGCGCAATATGAATTTCAAACCTGAAACAACAAACAGAACAGTATTACTTTCAAACCTAAAGCAATACACAGCACACTTTGACTTTGAAACCTAAAGCAAAAAAAGCACCCTTTGACTTTCAAACCTAAAGCAAAAGACAGCACAATTTGACTTTCAAACCTGAAGCAAAAGACAGCACACTTTGACTTTCAAACCTGAAGCAAAAAACAGCACACTTTGACTTTCAAACCTAAAGCAAGAGACAGTACAATTTGACTTTCAATCTTAAAGCAACAAATAGCACATTTTGACTTTGAAACCGAAAGCAAAAAACTGCACACTTTGACTTTCAAACCTAGAGTAAAAAAAACACACTTTGACTTTCAAACCTAAAGCAAAAAAAAGCACAGTATGACTTTCAAACCTGAAACAAAAAACATCAAATGTTGACTTTCAAACCTAAAACAAAAAACACCACAATATGGCTTTCAAACCTAAATAAAAAAGGCACAATTTGACTTTCAAACCTAAAGCAAAAAACCGCACAATATGACTTTCAAACATAAGTAAAAAAATAGCACACTTTAATTTTCAAATGTAAAGCAAAAAAAAGCACACTTTGACTTTCAAACCTAAATAAAAAAAGACAAAATTTGATTTTCAAAACTAAAGCAAAAAACTGCACAATATGACTTTCACACATAAAGCAAAAAACAGCACACTTTAATTTTCAAACATAAAGAAAAAAGAGAACACGTTGACTTTCAAACGTAAAGCAAAAAATAGCACACTTTGACTTTCAAACCTAAAGCAACAAACAGCACAATTTGACTTTAAGACCTAAGGCAAAAAACAGCACAATTTCACTTCATACCTAAAGCAAAAAACATCAAATGTTGACTTTCAAATCTCAAACAAAAAACAGCACACTTTGACTTTCTAACCAAAAGCAAAAAAAAAGCCCAATTTGACTTTCAAACCTAAAGCAAAAAACAGCAAAGTTTGGCTTTCAATCCTGTAGCAAAAAACAGTGCACACTGACTTTCAAACCTGAAGCACAATTTTACTTTCAAACCTAAAGCAAAAAACAGAAAACTCTGGCATTCAAAATGATAGCAAAAAACAGCACACTTTGACTTTCAGTCTAAAGCAAAAGACAGCACAATTCGACTTCCAAACCTAAATAAAAAAAACTGCACAATTTGACTTTCAAACTTAAAGCAAGAAACAGCACAATATGACTTTCAAACATAAAGCAAACAACAGCATACTTTCACTTTCAAACCTAAAGCAAAAAAACAGCAGACTTTGACTTTCAAACCCAAAGCAAAACACATCAAACTTTGACTTTCAAACTTCAAACAAAAACAGCACACTTCGACTTTCAAACCAAATGCTAAAAAAATAGCACAATTTGGCTTTCAAACCTAAAGCAAATAAACAGCACAATATGACTCAAATCTATAGCAAAAAACAGCACACGTTGACTTTCTGTCATGCATGCTGGACATTTTACCTCTGGATCTGGAACTCTGTCTGTACGCAGAACGAGTTATGCTCATAGAACTGCTAGACCGTTTTATTCGAGATGGAGGTTGTTTAAGGTATTACCAGAAAAACAACGTGTGCATTATTCACTTTGTTGAATTCACGTGATTCAGGATTGTCACGTGTTTTACGGCAAAACGTTTATAAGCAGCGTGGATACGTGGCTCGCTGCTTCTGAACATTTTGGCGTCTTGGTAGCTGAACTTTTCATCTGCGTCCTCGCATTCCGTCAGTTGCTTCTTTGGCCTTCATCGACGTGTTCCTTCACACGCGATCTCCTGTATCTGCCTTCAGCCGAATTTATGAGTGTGTCTTCTCACAAGCAGGTTCCTGTTTCATTTGTATGCTGTTTTCCTGTCCGCGTGTAAGTTTCCGCTTTCAATCCCACGCGGACGCTGAACTCTTCAAGCGCAGCTGTCCTGGCTGCGTGTACTTGGTTCGCGTATAAAATCACACGTGGACGCTGGAACTCTTCAAGCGTGGCTGTCCTGGCTGCGTGTACTTGGTCTGCGTGTATCCAGCATGTGGTTGATTTGAACCTGTGAGGAAATAACAGGTGGACTAATTCCAATTTGTTTTGTTCCTGGTGGGAAAGGAAGGTGTATCTACAACTTTTATTTGAAGGTGTCTGTGCACAGAACTATGGACGCTATCCTGTGGTGCACCAACCCGGTATCTAGCGAGAGCCTCGAGCCATTCGGGATAAGTCCCCTTTACTATCCTTCCCTCCTTTGTCGTTGGTTTTCTATCCTGGATTTCATCATTGACTTTGGTGGATACTCCAGTTCTAAGCCTACAGGTTAGTGTTGGAATTTGCATTATTGCCATTCTATCAGAGAGGTTAGTTGAGATAGTTTCTCATTATGCTTTATTTTTCCTAGGCTGCCTTCCTATTACTCTCCCACGCCCTTTCCAGTGATCCTTCTCTCTGCCTGTTTTAAAAGTCAGAGAGCTGTATCATTTGGAAGGTTTAAATTGACATCACTTCTATCAAATAGTGTGAATTCATGGATCCGGAAGACCCCCATTAATTGTATCCTTTTTGGTTACCGTATCCTTTTCATAAGATACTTTGGGGATTTATGACACTTTCAAACCTAAAGAAAAAAAAACACAGTTCGACGTCCAAACCTAATGCAAAAACAGCACACTTTAACTTTCAAACCTAAAACAAAAAACAGCACAATATGGCTTTCAAACCAAAATAAAAAAGGAACAATTTGACTTTAAAACCGAAAGCAAAAAACAGCACAATATGACTTTCAAACATAGAGAAAAAACAGCACACTTTAATTTTCAAACGTAAAGCAAAAAACAGCACACTTTGCCTTTCAAACGTAAAGCAAAAAACAGCACACTTTGACTTTCAAAACTAAATAAAAAAAGACACTATTTGATTTTCAAACCTAAAGTAAAAAACAGCACAATATGACTTTCAAACCTGAAGCAAAAAACAGCACATTTTGACTTTAAAACATAAAGTAAAAAACAACTAACTTTGACTTTCAAACCTAAAGCAAAAAACAGCACACTTTGACTTTCAAACCTAAAGTCAAAAACAGCACAATGTGTCTTACAAATCTAAAGCAAAACAGCACATTTTGACTTTCAAACCTAAAGCAAAAAAAAGCATAATTTGACTTTCAAGCCTAAAGCAAAAACAGCACACTTTGAACTTCAAACCTAAAGCAAAAAACAGCACAATATGGCTTACAAACCTAATGCAAAACAGCACACGTTTACTTTTAAACCTAAAGCAAAAAACAGCACAGTATGACTTTCAAACCTAAAGCAAAAAACAGCACAGTATGACTTTCAAACCTAAAGCAAAAAACAGTACACTATGACTTTCAAACCTAAAGCAAAAAAAGACCATTTTGACTTTCAAACCTAAAGCAGAAACAGCACAATATGACATTTAAACCTAAAACAAAAACAGCACAATTTGGCTTCCAAACCTAAAGCAAAACAGAGCACACTTTGACGTTCAAACCTGAAGCAAAAAACAGCACATTTTGACTTTCAAACCAAAAGTAAAAAAAAACAACAAAATTTGACTTTCAAACCTAAAGCAAAAAAAGACCATTTTGACTTTCAAACCTAAAGCAGAAAACAGCACAATATGACATTTAAACCTAAAACAAAAACAGCAAATTTTCACTTTCAAACCTAAAGTAAAAAACAACAAAATGTGACTTTCAGACCTAAAGCAAAAAACAGCATGCTTTGACTTTCAAACCTAAAGTAAAAAAAACAGCACAATATGACTTTCAAACCTAAGGCAAAAAAAGACCATTTTGACTTTCAAACCTAAAGCAGAAAACAGCACAATATGACATTTAAACCGAAAACAAAAACAGCACATTTTGACTTTCAAACCTAAAGTAAAAAACAACAAAATTTGACTTTCAAACCTAAAGTCAAAAAAACAGCACAATATGGCTTACAAACCTAAAGCAAAACAGCACACTTTGACTTTCAAACCTAAAGCAAAAAAAGCACAATTTGACTTTCAAGCCTAAAGCAAAAAACAGCATACTTTGAACTTCAAACCTAAAGCTAACAATAGCACAATATGGCTAACAAACCTAATGCAAAACAGCACACTTTAACTTTCAAACCTAAAGCAAAAAACATCACAGTATGACTTTCAAACCTAAAGAAAAATACAGCACACTTTGACTTTCAAACCTAAAGCAAAAAACAGCACAATATGACTTTCAAACCTAAAGCAAAAAAAAACAGCGCAATATGAATTTCAAACCTGAAACAACAAACAGAACAGTATTACTTTCAAACCTAAAGCAATACACAGCACACTTTGACTTTGAAACCTAAAGCAAAAAAAGCACCCTTTGACTTTCAAACCTAAAGCAAAAGACAGCACAATTTGACTTTCAAACCTGAAGCAAAAGACAGCACACTTTGACTTTCAAACCTAAAGCAAAAAACAGCACACTTTGACTTTCAAACCTAAAGCAAGAGACAGTACAATTTGACTTTCAATCTTAAAGCAACAAATAGCACATTTTGACTTTGAAACCGAAAGCAAAAAACTGCACACTTTGACTTTCAAACCTAGAGCAAAAAAGGCACACTTTGACTTTCAAACCTAAAGCAAAAAAAAGCACAGTATGACTTTCAAACCTGAAACAAAAAAGAGCACAATATGACTTTTAAACCTAAAGCAAAAAACAGCAAACTTTGGCTTTCAAACTATAGCAAAAAACAGCACACTTTGACTTTCAAACCTAAAGAAAAAAAAACACAGTTTGACGTCCAAACCTAATGCAAAAACAGCACACTTTAATTTTCAAACGTAAAGCAAAAAACAGTACACTTTGACTTTCAAATGTAAAGCAAAAAACAGCACATTTTGATTTTCAAACCTAAGGCAAAAAACAGCACAATATGACTTTCAAACATAAAGCAAAAAACAGCACACTTTCATTTCAAACCTAAAGCAAAAAACAGCACACTTTGTCTTTCAAACGTAAAGCAAAAAACAGCACACTTTGACTTTCAAACCTAAATCAACAAACAGCACACTTTGACTTCAAACTTAAAGCAAAAAACATCAAATGTTGACTTTCAAACCTAAAACAAAAAACACCACAATATGGCTTTCAAACCTAAATAAAAAAGGCACAATTTGACTTTCAAACCTAAAGCAAAAAACCGCACAATATGACTTTCAAACATAAGTAAAAAAATAGCACACTTTAATTTTCAAATGTAAAGCAAAAAAAAGCACACTTTGACTTTCAAACCTAAATAAAAAAAGACAAAATTTGATTTTCAAAACTAAAGCAAAAAACTGCACAATATGACTTTCACACATAAAGCAAAAAACAGCACACTTTAATTTTCAAACATAAAGAAAAAAGAGAACACGTTGACTTTCAAACGTAAAGCAAAAAATAGCACACTTTGACTTTCAAACCTAAAGCAACAAACAGCACAATTTGACTTTAAGACCTAAGGCAAAAAACAGCACAATTTCACTTCATACCTAAAGCAAAAAACATCAAATGTTGACTTTCAAATCTCAAGCAAAAAACAGCACACTTTGACTTTCTTACCAAATGCAAAAAAAAAGCCCAATTTGACTTTCAAACCTAAAGCAAAAAACAGCAAAGTTTGGCTTTCAATCCTGTAGCAAAAAACAGTGCACACTGACTTTCAAACCTGAAGCACAATTTTACTTTCAAACCTAAAGCAAAAAAACGCACACTATGACTTTCAAACCTAAAGCAAAAAAATACCACTTTGACTTTCAAACCTAAAGCAGAAAACAGCACAATATGACATTTAAACCTAAAACAAAAAAAGCACAATTTGACTTTCAAACCTAAAGCAAAAAAGCACATTTTGACTTTCAAACCAAAATCAAAAAACAGCACACTTTGATTTTCAAACCTAAAGCAAAAAAAACACAATTTGACTTTCAAGCCTAAAGCAAAAAACAGCACACTTTGAACTTCAAACCTAAAGCAAACAATAGCACAATATGGCTTACAAACCTAATGCAAAACAGCACACTTTGAATTTCAAACCTAAAGCAAAAAACAGCACAATGTGACTTTCAAACCTAAAGCAAAAACAAACAGCACAATATGAATTTCAAACCTAAAGCAAAAACAGCACACTTTGACTTTCAAACCTAAAGCAAAAAAAGAACAGTATTACTTTCAAACCTAAAGCAATACACAGTGCACTTTAACTTTCAAACCTAAAGCAAAAAAAGCACCCTTTGACTTTCAAACCTAAAGCAAAAGACTGCACAATTTGACTTTCAATCTTAAAGCAAAAAATAGCACATTTTGACTTTGAAACCGAAAGCAAAAAACTGCACTTTGACTTTCAAACATAAAGCAAAAGACAGCACACTTTGACTTTCAAACCTAAAGCAAAAAAAGCATAATTTGACTTTCAAACCTAAAGCTAAAAAGCACATTTTGACTTTCAAACCAAAATCAAAAAACAGCACACTTTGATTTTCAAACCTAAAGCAAAAAAAACACAATTTGACTTTCAAGCCTAAAGCAAAAAACAGCACACTTTGAACTTCAAACCTAAAGCAAACAATAGCACAATATGGCTTACAAACCTAAGCAAAAAACCTTACACTTTCATTTTCAAACATAAAGCAAAAAACAGAACACTTTGACTTTCAAACGTAAAGCAAAAAACAGCACACTTTGACTTTCAAACCTAAAGCAACAAACAGCACACTTTGACTTCAAACCTAAAGCAACAAACATTAAATGTTGACTTTCAAACCTAAAACAAAAAAAAACACTATATGGCTTTCAAACCTAAATAAAAAAAGGCACAATTTGACTTTCAAACCTAAATAAAAAAAGACACAATTTGATTTTCAAAACTAAAGCAAAAAACTGCACAATATGGCTTTCACACATAAAGCAAAAAACAGCAAACTTTAATTTTCAAACATAATGAAAAAAGAGCACACTTTGACTTTCAAACGTAAACCAAAAAACAGCACACTTTGACTTTCAAACCTAAAGCAACAAACAACACAATTTGACTTTCAAACCCAAGGCAAAAAACAGCACAATTTGACTTTATACCTAAAGCAAAAAAACATCAAATGTTGACTTTCAAACCTGAAACAAAAAACAGCACACTTTCAGGGTAATTCATAGAATTTCGCAGAAAAGTGTCGCAAGCGGCTGGCGCAGAGTGTCCGCGTGCGATTGTCTGCGCCAGGCAAGTGCGCTAAAACCGATTTCCGCGCACAGCGTATTCATGGATTTTAGGCTCCCAAACCAGCCGTGGCGCAGAGTATCGCAGCGACCCTGCAGCAGCGCCAGTAACGCCCCCAAGAACGCCCTCGCGCAAGGAAAAGCCATCAAAATCGCTAAATCATGGCAAAGGGCTGCGCTAACCCTGGACCAGTTTACAGGGCTGCCAAACAAGGAACGAAAAGTGGGTAACGTGCATATCAGGGGTACACGTGAAGTTATACACGCGATTAGCCAGGGTGCCAGGGTACGTGTATTTCAGGGGTGCGCGGGAAGTTTTACACGCGATTTCAGCAGGGTACGTGTATTTTAGGGGTGCGCGGGAAGTTCCACACGCGAATAGGCTGGGCGCGTGTATTTCATGGGTGCGCGGGAAGTTCCACACGCGAATAGCCTGGGTGCGTGTATTTCAGGGGTGCGCGGGAAGTTCCACACGCGAATAGCCTGGGCGCGTGTATTTCAGGGGTGCGCGGGAAGTTCCACACGCGAATAGGCTGGGCGCGTGTATTTCAGGGGTGCGCAGGAAGTTCCACACGTGAATAGCCTGGGCGGGTGTATTTCAGGGGTGCGCGGGAAGTTCCACACGCGAATAGCCTGGGCGCCTGTATTTCAGGGGTGCGCGGGAAGTTCCACACGCGAATAGGCTGGGCGCGTGTATTTCAGGGGTGCGCGGGAAGTTCCACACGCGAATAGCCTGGGCGCGTGTATTTCAGGGGTGCGCGGGAAGTTCCACACGCGAATAGGCTGGGTGCGTGTATTTCAGGGGTGCGCGGGAAGTTCCACACGCAAATAGCCTGGGCGCGTGTATTTCAGGGGTGCGCGGGAAGTTCCACACGTGAATAGATTTTAGCAGGGTACGTGTATTTCAGGGGTGCGCGGGAAGTTCCACACGCGAATAGCCTGGGCGCGTGTATTTCAGGGGTGCGCGGGAAGTTTTACACGCGATTTCAGCAGGGTACGTGTACTTCAGGGGTTCAGGCTGGGTGGGTCCTCACAGGTGTTCCCTGTACACCCTCGACGGCCCCTGCAGGCAGCCCACAAAACAGGGGACTACCATGCACACCTGCTCATGTCCCCCTGCACCTCCACCCCCCAGCAGTGCAGGGGCAGCCTCCACCAGGCCCGCACCCATGTCTCCCACCACCCCCACCCCCCAGCAGTGCAGGGGCACCCTCCACCAGGCCCCCACCCATGTCTCCCACCACCCCCACCCCCCAGCATCCAGGGGCACCCTCCACCAGGCCCCCACTCATGTCTCCCACCACCCCCACCCCCCAGCACTGTGGGGCACCTGCCAGCAGGCCCCCACCCATGTCCAACTCATGTCCCCCACAACCCCCACCCCCCAGCACTGAGTGGCACCTGCCAGCAGGCCCCCACCCATGTCCAACTCATGTCCCCCACCACCCCCACCCCCCAGCACTGTGGGGCACCCTCCACCAGGCCCCCACTCATGTCTCACACCACCCCCACCCCCCAGCATCCAGGGGCACCCTCCACCAGGCCCCCACCCATGTCTCCCACCACCCCCACCCCCCAGCATCCAGGGGTACCCTCCACCAGGCCCCCACCCATGTCTCCCACCACCCCCACCCCCCAGCATCCAGGGGCACCCTCCACCAGGCCCCCACCCATGTCTCCCACCACCCCCACCCCCCAGCATCCAGGGGCACCCTCCACCAGGCCCCCACTCATGTCTCCCACCACCCCCACCCCCCAGCACTGTGGGGCACCTGCCAGCAGGCCCCCACCCATGTCCAACTCATGTCCCCCACCACCCCCACCCCCCAGCACTGTGGGGCACCTGTCAGCAGGCCCCCACCCATGTCCAACTCATGTCCCCCACCACCCCCACCCCCCAGCACTGTGGGGCACCTGCCAGCAGGCCCCCACCCATGTCCAACTCATGTCCCCCACCACCCCCACCCCCCCAGCACTGTGGGGCACCTGCCAGCATGCCCCCACCCATGTCCAACTCATGTCCCCCACCACCCCCACCCCCCAGCACTGTGGGGCACCTGCCAGCAGGCCCTCGCCCATGTCCCATCCATGCCCCCCTGCACCTGGGTCCCAACAATCCCCAATCATGTCCGTAATGGCCATCCTCCCCTGCCAAAAGGCCCAACCAACTATCACATCCACCCACATATCAAAGGCAATTACATGTTACACACCCAATGTAAATAATGCAAATGAACACATGTCTGTCACACACAATGGCTGCAAGTGTATGTTAAAACACCCAACATGACATGCATGAAAGCAATGAGATGATACGACACATTGAAGGATGAAAATAAAAATGTATTGAAAATCAACTTGAATGGAAATGAAATTAGAAAAACCACAAAGCAAAACAACAAAAAGAAGAAGAATGTCCATGAAAAAAATCCAAGAAATCAAAAAATCCATAGAATAATTATTTACAAGACAATCCCGGGTCCATGAGCCCAACCAAATGAAACCTAACTATGTCAACTAACTAAAAACTGAACTATATACAAAAAAGTGGCGCATTGTCCAATCGCAACCAAATAAAAAAATATAAAATTTAAAGGAAACCTACCACTAACTATATAACTATATTCAATGGCAGCGGGCAAGTCCTGCGGCTCACTCTGTGATGTTGCCGGCCAGGGCATCATCGAACTCCATGTCGATGTCCTGGAGGCGGGACTCTGTCCTGGCCCCGAGGTCTCGCAGGGATAACCCCATGTTCACCTCAAACTCCCTGCGAGCTTCCTCGAGGCACTCAGCCCGCCTCAACGCCCGACGCATGGAGAACTCTGCCCTGACCATGGTGAGCCGCTCCTCTTCCGCCCGCTGCCGCTCCGCACCTATCCGCTGGACCAACTGCTCCCACACGGAAGACACTACCATCCCAGGGTTCTCCTGCCCTCCGGCCGATGCCTGCCCCTCTGATCTTGATGGCCCGAGTTATGATGCCTCCCACTTTGAGCCTGCTGCTGCCTCCGACGCCACTGCCTCTGCCAGCACGACGGCATCCAGGATGATGGAAACCACCGACGCCGTCGTGCACGTGCCCTGCCCGATGATGCCGTCACATCCTCCATCTGCTGGGGTCCAGTTGCTGTGTTGTCCACCCCTGCTGGACCTCTGACTCCCGACTGTGGCAGGGATGGGATCCCCACCGAGCTGGCTGCATTGGTCAGGGCAGGTCCACAGGGGGCCCTGGTGGCATCTGGGCCGGAAGACGGCAAGGAGAACGACTGGCGTATAGTCTCCACAGAGGAGGAGAGGGCCGCCAGATTGGCCGACACATGCAGGAAACCCCCGAACATGGCCGATCCCAGTTGGGCCACGTCGGCACGGTGCTCTTCGTGATGACGTGCGTGCTCCTCCTGGGAAGCACGCACGGCATCACGAATCACAGCTGTGCGCATCGCAACCCCAATCAGGACCTTCTCCACACGGCCAGGGGTCCCCTCGTCCGCAGGTGGAGGAGAGTCAGATGACATGGACATCCCCTCTACCTGCGGACGGGCCTGGGACGGGGCATCCCTGCTGGTGCAAGGTGGTGCACCCACAGGTTCAGGGACAGCGACATGCACAGGCCCCTTTCACGGTGACCTGTGCTGCCTCCTGCCCCTGCCCCTGGACTGCACCACTTGCACCAGCAGGGATGCCCCCACCAGGCCCCATGTGCACCTCAGTGGCGGCCTCCTCCTCCTATGTGGAAACCACCAACCTGGATGGCTCCTCGCCGTCTACCGCCGTAGCAGGCCCCTGTGGGGGCTCACCCACCCCTTCCGCTGCAGCCGTGGGGGCATCCCCGCCGCCTTGCTCCACAGCGCCGTCTCCGCCCTCTCCTTCACTAGCCGCTACGTAGAGGGAGACATAGAACACAAGCATCAGGGTACTGTACAATGGTCCCCTAGACAGGAAGCAATAGCAGATGAGTGCCACTGTCAAAGTACACTTCCATCATGTCACACCACAACACATGTGTCAGTCCAGGCAAAACACACACAGTGACAGTCATGGCGCGTGCCATGGACATTTCAATGCATGTCCAATGGACTCTCGAATCATACAATGTAATGGGACTCACATGCATCATGGGTCATGCCTATCACATGCACACACTTCACCTCAGTCACATCCATCTGGCCCCGTACACCCCAATCACAGTGCATACAAGGATGACTAGGCTGCATCAGTGAATCTGTACATTGTCACAGACATGTGTCATGCATCAATGGCACTCACAAGTCACAGACACGCAGGTCAGGCACACAGACATGGATACCACATATGTATCTGGCATCAGCACCCATCCCTCGCCCCCACCCATGTCCAGGAACAGAGACTGCCATGCTCTTATGTGTGCAATCTGCACAGGGCTCCCCATGTCGCATTCAAACACATGCAACAACCGTGCGGTTCACACATTACAGGTCGCACATGCATTCCCATAATGTCCCTGCACACATACATGCGTACATGGCCTATGTCACACATGCAGGCAAGTATCAGACAACCAGCACACTGCAACATGCCCTGTCTCACACAGCAATGCTTGGCCACTTACCGCTCAACTCCAGACGGGTCTCCCTCTCAAGGACCTGGGCGTGGAGCGCTGGGTGTGCGCGTTCCAGGACCCTCAACTGGATGGAACTCATGCGGCCCCGGCCCCCCTCCACAAGGCGCCGGGCCTTCATGAGGGTCCTGGACCTCAAGTCTTCCCTGCGCTTCTTGACCTTCTGGATGGTGCGGGTTGCCACCCCATCCGCGTTGATGACAACCACACAGTCGGCCCAGATCCTGTCCCATCCTTCCTTGTTGGTGCGGGACGATCCGAAGAGGGCATCATACTGCCCCAGGACTTGCTCCACCAGGACACCAACTTCGGTGGCAGTGAAGCTGGTGCCCCTCTGCCCCTTTGGCTGGGGGTTGCCACTGGTGCCAGATGTTGATGTGCCCGACATGGCAACCCCAGGGGCAGGAGTGGGTGGGCAACTGGGTCCTGGGGCTGGGCTGTGGAGCGATGTTATCCGAGTCGGGAGTCTTCTGTTCCAGCAGGGGTCTACACAGCAACTGGACACCTGCAGATGGCTGATGTGCAGGCACCAAATGGCAGGGCACGGTGGCAGAAGGCAGGCAGGCAGGCAGGCAGCAGCAGATGGCACGTGGGAGGCTGCTCGGGGCACTGGGGGGCAGTAATTCGGCCTTCTGGGCAGGAGCGTGGTCTTCCGTGTGTTTTCGCGTGGCCAGCTTGATACAGAGTGATTTGGCACGTGAAAATCCTGCATGTCAGCGTGAAAATCGAGGAAAGGCCCTTAGCGCGTAAGCGCGTCAGCACGCGTACGCAATTTCATTGGACCAAAGGCCCTTATAGCATAAGCGCGTCTGTGACGTTTTGCGCACGGGCGTTGCCCGTACGCCATTTCATTGGACCAAAGGCCCTTACAGCGTAAGCGCATCCGTGACGTTTTGCGCACGGGCGTTGCCCTGGCAGGGCTTGGTGATCCCGCGTGCCTTTATGTTCTGTACGTGCTTTTCGTGCAGTGCGTGTGTTTTCCATCCGTTGGGGTTCACACGCTATTACTTCACAGCGGGTGTTGGCTACGCGTTCTTCTACACGCAAGGCAGACGGTGAGTGGTACCCCGCTCCCCCAGGCCCGATCGCGTGAATAACTTCACGCGAACCCCTGAAATACACGCGCCCAGGCTATTCGCGTGTGGAACTTCCCACGCACCCCTGAAATACACGCGCCCAGGCTATTCGCGTGTGGAACTTCCCGCGCACCCCTGAAATACACGCGCCCAGGCTATTCGCGTGTGGAACTTCCCACGCACCCCTGAAATACACGCGCCCAGGCTATTCGCGTGTGGAACTTCCCGCGCACCCCTGAAATACACGTAGCACGCTGGGAGACATGAGTGGGGGCCTGGTGGAGGGTGCCCCACAGTGCTGGGGGGTGGGGGTGGTGGGGGACATGAGTTGGACATGGGTGGGGGCCTGCTGGCAGGTGCCCCACAGTGCTGGGGGGTGGGGGTGGTGGGGGACATGAGTTGGACATGGGTGGGGGCCTGCTGGCAGGTGCCCCACAGTGCTGGGGGGTGGGGGTGGTGGGAGACATGAGTGGGGGCCTGGTGGAGGGTGCCCCTGGATGCTGGGGGGTGGGGGTGGTGGGAGACATGGGTGGGGGCCTGGTGGAGGGTGCCCCTGGATGCTGGGGGGTGGGGGTAGTGGGAGACATGGGTGGGGGCCTGGTGGAGGGTGCCCCTGGATGCTGGGGGGTGGGGGTGGTGGGAGACATGGGTGGGGGCCTGGTGGAGGGTGCCCCTGGATGCTGGGGGGTGGGGGTGGTGTGAGACATGAGTGGGGGCCTGGTGGAGGGTGACCCACAGTGCTGGGGGGTGGGGGTGGTGGGGGACATGAGTTGGACATGGGTGGGGGCCTGCTGGCAGGTGCCCCACAGTGCTGGGGGGTGGGGGTGGTGGGGGACATGAGTTGGACATGGGTGGGGGCCTGCTGGCAGGTGCCCCACAGTGCTGGGGGGTGGGGGTGGTGGGGGACATGAGTTGGACATGGGTGGGGGCCTGCTGGCAGGTGCCCCACAGTGCTGGGGGGTGGGGGTGGTGGGAGACATGAGTGGGGGCCTGGTGGAGGGTGCCCCTGGATGCTGGGGGGTGGGGGTGGTGGGAGACATGGGTGGGGGCTTGGTGGAGGGTGCCCCTGCACTGCTGGGGGGTGGGGGTGGTGGGAGACATGGGTGGGGGCCTGGTGGAGGCTGCCCCTGCACTGCTGGGCGGTGGGGGTGCAGGGGAACATGAGCAGGTGTGCATGGTAGTCCCCTGTTTTGTGGGATGCCTGCAGGGGCCGTCGAGGGTGTACAGGGAACACCTGTGAGGACCCACCCAGCCTAATCGCGTGTGGAACTTCCCGCGCACCCCTGAAATACACGTACCCTGCTGAAATCGCGTGTAAAACTTCCCGCGCACCCCTGAAATACACGCGCCTAGGCTATTCGCGTGTGGAACTTCCCGCGCACCCCTGAAATACACGTACCCTGCTGAAATCTATTCACGTGTGGAACTTCCCGCGCACCCCTGAAATACACGCGCCCAGGCTATTCGCGTGTGGAACTTCCCGCGCACCCCTGAAATACACGCGCCCAGCCTATTCGCGTGTGGAACTTCCCAGGCTATTCGCGTGTGGAACTTCCCGCGCACCCCTGAAATACACGCGCCCAGCCTATTCGCGTGTGGAACTTCCCGCGCACCCCTGAAATACACGCGCCCAGGCTATTCGCGTGTGGAACTTCCCGCGCACCCCTGAAATACACGCGCCCAGGCTATTCGCGTGTGGAACTTCCCGCGCACCCCTGAAATACACGCGCCCAGCCTATTCGCGTGTGGAACTTCCCACGCACCCCTGAAATACACGTACCCTGCTGAAATCGCGTGTAAAACTTCCCGCGCACCCCTGAAATACACGCGCCCAGGCTATTCGCGTGTGGAACTTCCTGCGCACCCCTGAAATACACGTACCCTGGCACCCTGGCTAATCGCGTGTATAACTTCACGCGTACCCCTGATATGCACGTTACCCGCTTTGCGTTCCTTGTTTGGCAGCCCTGTAAACTGGTCCAGGGTTAGCGCAGCCCTTTGCGATGATTTAGCGATTTTGATGGCTTTTCCTTGCGCGAGGGCGTTCTTGGGGGCGTTACTGGCGCTGCTGCAGGGTCGCTGCGATACTCTGCGCCACGGCTGGTTTGGGAGCCTAAAATCCATGAATACGCTGTGCGCGGAAATCGGTTTTAGCGCACTTGCCTGGCGCAGACAATCGCACGTGGACACTCTGCGCCAGCCGCTTGCGACACTTTTCTGCGAAATTCTATGAATTACCCTGTTTGACTTTCAAACCTAAAACAAAACACAGCACAATTTAACTTTCAAACCTAAAGCAAAAAACAGCACACTATGACTTTCACACCTAAAGCAAAAAAATACCACTTTGACTTTCAAACCTAAAGCAGAAAACAGCACAATATGACATTTAAACCTAAAACAAAAAACAGCACAATTTGACTTTAAAACCTGAAGCAAAACAGAGCAAACTTTGCCATTCAAACCTAAAGCAAAAGACAGCAGCATTTGTCTTTCAAACCTGAAGCAAATAACAGCCCATTTTGACTTTCAAACATAAAGTAAAAAAACAACTAAATTTGACTTTCAAACCTAAAGCAAAAAACAACACACTTTGACTTTCAAACCTAAAGCAAAAAAAATGCATAATATGAATTTCAAACCTAAAGCAAAAACAGCACACTTTGACTTTCAAACCTAATGCAAAAAACAGAACAGTTTGACTTTCAAACCTAAAGCAATAAACAGCACATTATGACATTTAAACCTAAAACGAAAATCAGCACACTTTTACTTTCAAACCTAAAGCAAAAGACAGCACACTTTGACTTTCAAACCTAAAGCAAAAGACAGCACACTTTCACTTTCAAACCATAAGCAAAAAACAGCACAATATGGCTTTCAAACCTAAAGCAATAAACAGCACACTGTGACTTTCAAATCTAAAGCAAAAAAAGCCACTTTGACTTTCAAACCTAGAGCAGAAAACAGCACATTTTGACTTTCAAACCTAAAGTAAAAAACAACAACATTTGAATTTCAGACCTAAAGCAAAAAAACAGCATACTTTGACTTTCATACCTAAAGTAAAATAAACAGCACAATATGGCTTACAAACCTAAAGCAAAACAGCACACTTTGACTTTCAAACCTAAAGCAAAAAACAGAACAGTATTACTTTCAAACCTAAAGCAATATACAGCACACTTTGACTTTCAAACCTAAAGCAAAAAAAACACCCTTTGACTTTCAAACCTAAAGAAAAAGACAGCACAATTTGACTTTCAATCTTAAAGCAAAAAATAGCACATTTTGACTTTGAAACAGAAAGCAAAAAACTGCACACTTTGACTTTCAAACCTAAAGCAAAAGACAGCACACCTTGACTTTCAAACCTAAAGCAAAAGACAGCACACCTTGACTTTCAAACCTAAAGCAATCACCAGTCCAATTTGACTTTCAAACCTAAAGCAAAAGACAGCACAATTTGACTTTCAATCTTAAAGCAAAAAATAGCACATTTTGACTTTGAAACAAGAAGCAAAAAACTGCACACTTTGACTTTCAAACCTGAAGCAAAAAACAGCACACTTTGACTTTCAAACATAAAACAAAAAACAGCACAGTATGACTTTCAAACCTAAATCATAAAAAACATCACACTTTGACTCTCAAACCTAAAGCAATAAACAGCACACTTTGAATTTTAAACCAAAAGCAAAAAACAGGACAATTTGACAATTTGACTTTCCAATTGGGTTCAGGTGATAGCGAACAGTATAAGAGGCAATGAGAATCAGAATGAAAACATGGGAGAATCAGGCAGAGAGAACAGTGAAAGTTATGGGTGGTGGGCGTGAGTCAAGAGGAGGGAACTAACCCATAATATGGAATTGACAATGCCAAGGCAGTCCGGATTTCTTTGAGGAATGAGGTGACAGCATCATTGAAGTTAAGTTGGACAGGAGTAGAGAGGGCCCAAATTAGCGTCCTGGTAGCGGACATGGGAGCAGGCAGAGGCCTTCGATGTGGGCCTTAATGGCTGGTGCCATCTCCCGCCTACTGGAGACTCTGATTGGGTAAAAAGAAAGTCACTGCCCAATTGAAATGGGCCATGCTGCAGGCACAGGGAAGAAGCCAGCATCGAATTACAAAGGAGCGTCCATCTTTGAATTTATTAACAAAACAGGGCTCGAAAATGGCTTAAAAGCCACCAAAGCACTTTGCAACACACAGTGCCTCAAAGTCATGGCTGTAATTGATCAGGGTGACAATGCAGTATGATGTGAAGCCACCACAGTGAATCCGTAAACAAAAGAGGCTGATTCATGCCCTCGCACAATACATTCCAAAAATGCACCAAAGTACCTCCAACTTGTCAGATGCAATATTTGCCAAGGGTAGAGTTATGCTGCTTGGTTGATGGTAGGGTTTGCTATGCACCCCCATCCGTTTCACATCTTCCATTGTCTGTGCATTGTGTAACAGTATGTGCCATCACCTAGTATGGTACCAAAGTGGTTCCATGCCCTCCCAAAGTAGACCATTTCAAGCATATTGTGAAAATACTAAATATGGTTGCTGTTTATTTTTTTATGAAGTACTACCAACATTTGATTCTGAATTGTACACACATTGATCTCATATGCATGCAATGGTGCTGTAAATTATGGTGTGATGCCATGTACTTTTAAATCTGTGACATAAATGCTACACTAAATTTCACATATGTTCTTAGTGTGCAAACTGTGGCTGCACCCGAAAAATATCACACAAAGTCCCATTGGGTAACTGCCACCCAGGGCCTTAATCCTGCCTGATAGGGCACAATGTTTCATTGGCTGCTACGGTACCCATGGCTAATAAAGAAAGGCATCAAGCATATTTTCTTTCTACAGTATACTTAGAAACTTCTCTGGGTGGCTCTTAAAAGAGCGTTTGGTCCTCATTACGAGTATCCCGGTAACAGCGTGTACATCACCGGCATGCCGGAATGTGCAAGTCCGTGCCCGTATGAACCCGCTAACAGCGGGTGATTACGAGTGCGCGAGAACCCGCGTTACCCCATGCCGGTAGTGGCAAAACCGCCATGCCAGTAACGGGCCACCAACTCCCCTATACCGGCATTGCGGGTACCACCCATTCCACCAGTAAATCCTCCCAAAGGAAGAGGAAGCAGCGTTTTTCTGATGCTGAACTCACTATGCTTGCTAACACCCTCGAACAGCATGCAGACACAATCAGGAGCACAGACCTCAAGCATGCGGCCCAAACCAAAAAAAAAGAGGTCTGGCAGGAGGTCGCTCAGAGGTGTCGGCAGTGGGGAGCACCCCAAGGAGTGTACGTTACTGCTGGGAGCGATGGGACGACCTCCGCCTCCGAGTCAGGAATATCCTGGCGGAGAACAGGAGGGCCGCAATGGCGACAGGCGGTGGCCCACACTCCCCTGTGAAGCTCACCGCATGGGAGGAGACCGCAAGTGCATTCATTGACCCGGAATCCATAGAGGGAATAGGAGACCAGGAGTTCGGAGCTGCAACTACCACAGAGGAAGGTGAGTGAACCATCACATCCACGTATACCAAAACATGATGTGGCACAAGTGATGTGGAAGTTAGACTAGGCAAGGCAATGCATGTTCCAAGGCTACATCAACACATCCATAGAATAATGAGTGCCACACCCTGCACCACACGCATGCTGAGTGAAAATCTCAATCCCAACAGAGGTGCAACATGACTCAACCATGCCCATGGGACCCACCACACGGACACCAAACTAATGCTATGCCACCAGCCATGCATTGATTGCCAACATGTCCCCTCAGTTCACCAAATGCCACACACCAGAAATGAAATGATGCCTGAATGTATGAACATATCACACCGCAATACATCATAGCTGCCATTTGACAACATCACTGATGACCTGCATCTCTTCTATCTCCCAGGCACCGATGAAGAAGGTGGAACACAGGACAGGGGTGCGAGTACATTCAGTGCACGCAAAGGGACCACGGCCACCCCCCGTCCAAGAAAATGCCTGCAGCAACACCCATTGTGCCACGCAAGGCATCAACACTGCAGGGGCACCTGCAGTGACAGAACAGCAGCAGGCACCCACAACAGTGGCAGCCGTTCCGCCAGCCACCACGGACGTTGTGTCCACAGAGGTGGATGATGAGGCTGGAATCATGTCCCGACATATATATACACACACCCCCCAAGCGCCATTGCCAGCCCCCACCCACCTGCAGAGTCTGAGAGCCTGGACGATCCGTGTCTCCATGTCTCTGACCTTGGAGAATCAGACATTGGGATCTTCTAGGAGGACAGTGCCCAGGACGAGGACCCCACGCAGGTGCCTTCCACCACCCTGCCAGCCACCACCCTGCCAGCCACCAGTACACCTGCGGCCGACACCTCCTTCGAGGCTCGCCTGTCAAGGGTAGAGGCCCGCCAAGAGTCAATGCTGCAAATCATGCATCAACAGGTCGACGCTGGGAATGAGGCCATGAGGGCCATAGCCACGGCCATTTCAGCCAATACAGCTGCTGTGGAGGCATGTACGTGTGCATTCAGGGAGTGCATGGGGTTACTGACACAGGCCCTTCTTGCAAACATCCCGCAAATGCAGCGGCGACACCTTGGCCCAGCCATGGGACTGACAATAGACACCTCCACTACAACAACCGCTTCCACTTCGGTGCAATCGAGCCCTTTGCGGTTAAAGCAGAGGAGCGCACGGCACTCGGCCATGGCACCCCCAGACCCAAAAGTCTCAAAGAAATAACAGTATGGGCAATGACAATGTGAAGAACTACATTGGTGAAGGGAACACTGTTTGTTGCACACATGGGGACATTTGGGATCTGTGGGGTGGGTGAGGGAGTTTGTTGGGGTATTTTCTGGGGTTTGTGGGGTGGGTGAGGGAGTTTGTTGCGGTATTTTCTGGGGTTTGTGGGGTGGGTGAGGGAGTATGTTGGGGTATTTTCTGGGGTTTGTGGGGTGGGTGAGGGAGTTTGTTGGGGTATTTTCTGGGGTTTGTGGGGTGGGTGAGGGAGTTTGTTGGGGTATTTTCTGGGGTTTGTGGGTGGGTGAGGGAGTTTGTTGGGGTATTTTCTGGGGTTTGTGGGGTCAGTGAGGGAGTTTGTTGGGGGGGTCTGGGAGGGGGAGTGGGCACATTTTTGCAGTTTTAAATAATACACAAGTTGTGAGAAGAAAATTCCATGGCTGGACATTGTTATTTTTCGTGTGCATCCATTTAATGTGTTACGGTGTTCAGTGCCCAACTCCCAACATTCCCTGTGTGCATGTTCACATTGGCCCAGTGTCTGACTGACACAAGTCTTTCATAGTCCCTGTGTTTCAGAAGTATACTTGAATTTGTGCTTGCCGTACAGCATGGCCATCCCGTGCATCACGTACTGGCAGTGGGGCTACTTCACCTCCGTCTCCATCCTCATCATCCTCACCCGGCCCATGCATGTCAATGTCAGGTGACAATGGTACATTTCTCCGGACGCACATGTCGTGCAGCATGACACAGGCCATGGTGAACTTTGCCACCTTCTCAGGCCTATATAGGAGTGCCCCACCAGACCTGCTGAGGCAGTGGAACCGCCCCTTCGACAGGCCAAAGGTCTTCTCAATGACAACACGGGTACGGGTGTGCACACGATTGTACTCCTCCTCATGGCCATTCTGCGGGTTAGGCACAGGGGTGTGTAGCCACGGCTCAAGGAATATCCTCCATCAGCTGCAAGCAGATTCAAATAGGTGTGTGTCACTCTGAACTCCTGTAATTCAGGGAGCACAGTCATGCCGCCAGCTATTTGGTGTGGCCATGAACATGTCCCTGTAAGCATGACAAATGTTTATCTAGGTGCAATCTGTACTGTCATGAGGTGTGGTAGTCTGGTTGGCATTCAACAGATGATGCAGGGTGTAATCATGCATGCTGAGGCAGATATGCTGTGGTAGTGCAACAATGTTTTGACTCCAATTCATGCTGTTCATTATTTACTATGCATGGTCACACTGCCCACATAGCCACACTTGCCGTCCTGTTCATTCATGCATTGCTTGCCATAATCATGGTGGCCTGGTTGTGCCTCTTACTTGTTCTCATTGATATGCATTATTTGTGATATGTGGCCCAGTGAAGTGTCATGTACCGTTTGACTGGTTCAGGTCAGGAGTGTTTGGCTCTTCATGCATTCTCCAATCACCGGCTATTCCCGCCCAGGTGCAGTATTGCCCCCCCTCATGCATCCCCACACATCTGTACCCCAAAGCACTGCCATGGGACGGTTGTGCAACTCACCAAGCAGCCAGGCAAGTGGTCTGGCATGTTGCTCCATTTGATGGGTTACCGTGGATTTACCCAGTAACATGGCATCATGTGTTGATCCAGGAAATCGGGCACAGGAATTGGTGATGATCTTCCTGGAGTCACATACCATTTGCACATTGATGGAGTGGTATTGTTTGCGATTGCGGTACACGGCCTCTATGGCATGGGGGACTATCAATTCCACATGGGTGCAGTCGATGGCACCAACACAATTGGGCATGCCTGTCAGTGCATGGGAGCCTACTTTGGTTTTGGCTATCTCCTGGGCAGTCCGTGGTATGGATATGTGGGTGCTTGCGTGCTTCAGGAGGGCATCCAGCACTTGGTTCAGCATGCGTGAAAATAGTGGTTGTGAAATGCCATGCAGCTGGCCCACTGTGTGTTGGACATGGTGTGGATCTGCTCAGGGGTAGGGTTGAATGGGCTGGGTCTGGTGCGAGGTATTGCTGGCTGCCTACGAGGCTATGCTGGCTGAGCTGGTGGTAATGGATGGGCCTGTCTCAACCTCCTTCTCCTCCTGTGTCTCCTCTGTGCTGCCTGTTCTTGCTGCTGATGTTGTTGTTGCAGTTGTTGCTGTAGTTGTATCAGTATAGGCAGGTCCTCCTGCGCCATGTTTGCAAATGCTAGTGGTGGCATTTTGGTGTAGGAAGGGGTGTGGTGTTTGGTTGTGCTCCTTTTGTACTGGGCAACTCTGCATTGCCTACACCGGAGGGGGAGGGTTGTGGTGTGCTCAGTTCATACTGGCACAGCATCCTTTGACTCCACCTGTGGGGATTGTGTGCACCTGTGGCAGCTGCCTTGTATCTTGCTTGCTGTTTGCGGGTGGTCCGCGATGCCTGTTTTGCCGGCATCATGCAGCCCGTTATTACCGGGTTCGCGATGCCAGTATTTGCATGTTTGCGTGGGTTGAAATTACCCCCTATTACCAGCATGTCGGTATTTACTACCTGAAGAGGCGCGTGTATGCTATTAGCGGCACCGTTGTTTGCTATGCCGCTAATACCGGGGTTCCAGGTCGGAATGCTACATACCGGCATCCTTTTTCCCTTACCGGCATACCTCGTAATGAGGGCCTTTGTGTTCTAATACCATATATTAAAGCAATATCAATCAGAAAAATACTATTCACCTCTTTTGCAATTCATAAAACTTGGAAAATGTCTCTGTACTCTTTCCTAAAATGACTAATACATTTTATTTCTCCAAAGTAAAAATAATGTCATAAATATTTCTCCACAATTTAAGCATTAAACTCTCATTTCAGAAACGCCATCAAAAATAATATGATAGAACCATAAAAACCTTAGGAGCCAATGCTTTGAAAGCACATGACCAGTGTCCTCAACATAACTATTACTCAAACGTATCACAATCTCCACAGTCCAGTTGAAAATTGAGATCCCGCACCTTCATAAATTGGTTCCATTTTCAAATATTCAATGAAGCAATACAGATAGCCCCAGAAATAGCACAATATCCTAAAACCACACCTCACTCTCAAACAATAAAAAATAATTATGTAGAAAAACTCTTAATATTAAGATGCAACATATTCTATAGTTTTATTTGTACTCAAAAAAAGTAGATTATCTGATAGGTTCAAGAGTAGAAAAGCATCTGAGGTACTTGACATCTTATTTGCAGCTGCCCAAAACACAAACAATAAACAACCAATCAGAAGGTAAATACCAAAACATTCCACCTTCCCACCTCATGTAATCTTTCTCCATTGCTTATTCACATATCTGAGTGGACAAGCAGTATTGGATTCTATCACAGAACAATGAAAAACAACATGGAATGAATGGAGGAAAAGTATCCTACAGAGGAAGAAATTAAAAAAAGAAGATTCTCAAGAGAAGGAACCAGACGAAAATGCACACCATTCAGGATTTTGTAAGTCTATTCTTGATATTTATATAAAATGAGACTTAAAATAATATTTTAAAGAATAAACATCAGTCACCAAACATATATAGTTTACCAAACTACTTTTAAATGTCTAGGCAATCAACACAATTTTTAAGTGTATTTTATCTTCAATTTTAAAACAATATTCAAATATGTTCAAACAGATGAAGAAGCCATTCAAGTATCACAAAGAATTAAACAAGAAGTACCTTGTGAACTACCCATGAAACTTATCATGGATACATTAAATGAAATAAAATAACTATTAATTGATCTTCAAAAAGAAGTACAATCAATGAAAAAGGACATTGAATATTTAAGACAAATCATGGAGGGTAATAATGCACATGATTGTGCTAAGGAAGAAGATGTATCATGTATTCAAAATAAAAGAAATGGAATACCCACAACCACATTCCCCCCAAATAAACCTGTTGTCAATAAACTTTGTTTGCATAATTATTTAACTTTTTTAAGTATTTACAGTTACATGTATCATTAATGAATACAAAGTAATAATATATAATAAAACATAACAATAAATGTTTACAAAAACTACACTCAATATATCTTAAAAAAACATTACAAGATGACTGACCATTATTTTAAGACATTTTTATACCTGCGGCTATGCCGTGGGGTGTCTTCTTATTATCCACGGCTGCAAAGGGTACCTCTAATACACGCCGGTAAAAACACAGCGCACAGGGTGGGTCTGGGATAGCCATGGGTAAACAAACCCAGTTGTTGCTGTTTCTAGGAACTAGGAATTGTTTTGTTTTTTCATTTTTTTTAACTGAGTATGGACTATCAATGACATAATGACAGTGATGCTAAAATGGTAGTTAAGAACAAGTTATGTATGTTACATGATGATAAAGAGAGCACAGCAAATGGGCTAAAATACTACACTCAATGTACCCCAAAACAGTCCTTTAAGGACTATTTTTATTTGTATTTATTTATTGGATATTTGTATGTCACTGGGGCCTGTACACAAGTGTTTCCAGGCACCACAAGACAAAAAAGGGGGGAGCATAGAAAAAAAGAGTAACAGTAATGGTCGTACTAGGCCTTGTGTCATACTTACCTTGCAAGTGCATATACAAGAAAGTGCAGGGGAGGGTGCAGGTAGAGGTGCAGGGCTTGGGAAGAAGGGGAGAAGTGCAGCAGAGGGTGACTCTGGGTGATGAGCAAGTCTTGAGGGGAACAATGTAGGCAAATGCCACAGAAAGAGGGGGGAGGAAAGAATAATTGAAACAGGGTGGACCAGGTTCAAGTTAGTCTGGGAAAGGGTTCCTAAGGGCAAATGCTGATAAAGGATACTGGCGGAGACTGGTCAAGGAGGGCCTGACTCCCCTAAGACTGATAAGGGGCCTGGCACCAGTTGCAGCAGTGGTGGGTCATAAGTAAGGGTGGAGGAGAGAAGAGTTGGAGAAGAAAAAGAAAATCTTGAGAAGTTTCCAGAACTTAAGATCTGGCTCAAGTCTGATGGGGGCAGGGAGGCCATTCCAGAGGGCAGCTCCTGCTGATGAAAGGGATATACCTCAAACTCTCTACTTGGAGAAACGTCTCACCTGCAGAGAGTTGGAGCTCGAGGACCGAAGAACTTTAATAATAAGGTATTTAGCAAGAGAAAACTGGATGTAGAGAGGCCCCAGGCCCCAGACAGTCTTGTGGATGATACAGAGGGTCTTACATCTAATTCTTGCACTCCCAGGGAGCCCATGGAGAGAGTTTAGGCCTGTGGAGATTTTGTCCCTGTGCTCGAGGCCAAGGATAAGTCTTGCAGTCCTATTCTGGATTTGTTGAAGAGGGCAGAGGGAGGAAAGAGGCTGATTGAGGTAGAGGCTATTGCAGTAGTCCAGCACAGAGAGATCCAGAGCTCTGGAGACATTGAGTTTCTAGGGGAAGGTGGAGAGAGAGAGAATTCCTCTGAGGAGGTGGAGCTGTAAGTTGGGCTTCTTGGCAAGCTCTGTGATGTGAGGAGAGAAGGAGAGTGCAGAGTCAAAGATGACCCAAGGTGTTTAGCCTCACACAAGGGTGAGGCTAGGGGACCCAAGGAGGGTGGCCAGAAGGGGGCAGTGGGAAACAGGTGTCCCAATGAGAAGGATCCCTGTCTTGCTGGCATGAAGGCAGAGATCATTGCCAGAGCAGAATGCAATGCCTGGATAGCAGTCTGGTAGTCAGCTATGAGAGAGGAAGAGTTGGTATGGGATGAAAGATTAAAGGAGAGCTGGGTGTCGTCAGCATAGCACTGCAAGTGAGGAGAGAAAGTGAAGCGGGCCAATGTAGACATTTTAAAAATAAATATACAAATACAATGAACTAACATCCAAATACTTTTTCTAAAATAAATCATTACTAATATACGCAGCTAGAGATCATTGACTTTTTCTAGTTGTGGTTACAACATGCTACTTGGGGCAACCATTCATAAAGGTTTTATACATATATACATATTTATGTAATAGATAAATAGATAAGACTTTTCTGCACATTGCACATTGAGGTCCACAGCCACGAGTATGGTCCAGCGAACCCACGGCTATGACCCTCCCAAGTCATTGCTGAGGTTAACCGCACCTCCAAAATTCAACATCCCATTGGCCGATACGGAAGCCGTGGTTATGCATCTATGCTAAAAAAAATAACATATATATATATATATATATATATATATATATATATATATATATATATATATATATATATATATATTACATTGCCACGGTAGTGGCCATGTAGTTATGGTTAAGTTGCTGGTTCCATAGGAAGAGCACTTTTTGGGCGGCTTATAACTTCACTCTCCCTGGACGGATCCTCAACAAACTTTGGAAAAAAAGTATATGGGTCACTCTGAATTGTTCCGCAAAGTCTGGTGAGGATTCGTCCATGGGGGGCAAAGTTATAGGGGGGGTCCCAAAGCTTTTTTGTTTCCCATAGACTGAATGGGAAAAAACTTTGCGCACGGCCACAGGCCAAACTGCTGGACGGATTTACACCAAATTTGTGGCAGGAGCGGGGGCTTGGTCCCAAAAGCGTGCTTTTGCAAATTTGGTGTAAATCCGTCCAGTAGTTTTTTATAAAATGACAAAAACTTAAGGCAAAAAAATTAGTGATATCTGTGTTCGCTTCGCGGACAGACTTCCCTGTTCGCTCCGCGGACAGCCCCCGATTGGCCCATGTGCTTGCGTCATGTCCGCGGACATGCGACATGTTCGCTGATTGGACGGTGAGGGGCGTGGAGCGCGTCAGATTTTCTGTGGCGCCCGCCATCTTGTATTCGCCGTCGACTGCGTACAGCGCGGTGAAACGTGGATAAAAAATTGTATTTAGTGCCGTGTGTTGGTGTGTAAGAGTGTTTGGGGAGGGTGGGTGAGTATGAGATAGGTTCAATGTTTTGTTTTTTTATGTGCTAGACGTTTTTGTTGCGTTCAATTTGTCCGCGGAGAACACAGCTGTTCTGACATTTTGTAAATAAACTAAATGGTGGGGTGTTTAGACATAGCTCTCAACCATTTGTGTTGCAAAGGCGGGTGAAATCACCCGATTTTGTTTTTGGCGGGTGAGACGTCCATTGGAATGAATGGGCGTGCAGGAGGCTTGGCGGGTGAGTCAGCCCTTTACAAGGCGGGTGACACCCACCAAATGCGTGTGAGTTGAGAGCTATGGTTTAGAGGACGGAGTATGTGTCATTTTTGTTCACAAGGAAGGTAAAAATGAGCTATGAACACTCGCGGTGTACTTAATTGTTCTTAAATACACAAACTGGGGGTGTCCTCAGGACGCTGTCCGTATTGTAATCTGTCTAGTTGAATATGTTCTAAGTACACTCGCGGTGTCCTGAAATGGTTGCAATTACACAAAATGGGGGTGTTCTGAGAACGTTGTTTGTATTGTTCGTTGTCAGGGTGAAAGTGTTTTAAGACCACTCCTTTTGTCCGCTAATAGTACAATTTCCTATGGGCGTCAACCGACTTTTTGTCCACTAAAGAAACGATAAATCCGGCTGGTGTGCGCTGACATTATGTGATAATCCTATGACTGGCGCTTTTGACCTGGCTGACTTGCTTTTGCGACACTAAATCATATCTCCCGCCCCTAAGCCTGATATTATCAAAGCATTCATGTTCCCCGCCTCTCTCTGTGACGTTACAGGGTGCGTCATCAAACGCGCCCAGTCCTCTGCAGTCCTAAGTGACTTTACACAGAACCCGGAAGACAACACATATTGTGTCACAACACAGCGCGCCACAATTCGGAATATGAAACAGTGATTTAAAAGCAAACAGCAAGATTGTACATTTTGTAAAGTACATTTATTTGACATCAAATGTTTAGAGAATATTCAGCAATTTGCATTTGTCTTTGTTGTCGATCCGCAAAAGTTCATGTTGAGGCACGCGATGTTCCTCTGCGGTACAGAGGGTGTTAGATCAGCTTACAACTCAGTGCGCCACAATTCGGAATATGAAACTGTGGTTTAAAAGTAAACAGCAGGATTGTACATTTGGTAAAGTACATTTATATCACATGAAATGTTTAGTGAATATTCAGCGATTTGCTATTGTCTCTGCTGTCGATCAGCAAAAGTTTATTTTGAGCCACGCGTTGTTCCTTTGTGGTAGATAGGCTGTTGGTTTATGATAAAAGCAGTAAATGGTCGCTCTGATAATCAGAAGGTTGCTCCAACAACGAGCCATTAGACCACCCTATTGGTTGGTATGTTGTTTGTAGCCGCTAGTACTGCGTAATTGCATATTGGTCCTTGGCGATTGTCCCATAAAATGGTGAGGGTCATGAAGTTGCATATTTGGACCTGCACCTGGCAGTTGAAGACCCCATCCGCTGGAGTCTGTAAATCGTGACATAGGCAAAATGGGGCCACATACCTGTTTTAAAAAACATAAATTAGTCTCACCAGCCGATCTTCATCAAAAATCATCATTTTATTTATAAGGGCGTGAAACTATTTGCTATCGAAGATAGTGCAACGGAGTATGTTAATAATAAAATAATAATATTTTCCCATTCATATAGCGCTAAGAACCGTGAGGTAGCTAAGCGGTGCTTATTATTAAGTCAAGTCAAACAAGTTTATTCGGATTTTCAAAGAAATCCATCAAACACAAAAAAAAAATGCAGAAACATCACAAATAGGCAATTACAATCGCTACTCCCGAATAGAAACAATAACTCCACAGTTCATTAAATCCCTAATTCTGTCCCAAAATGACCCTTTACGGTGGCCTCTCCACTAAGGTACTTGACCGATCACGACCCAGAGGGATAAGGTTAAAGCCGCACAGTGGAGATGACCTCACAATTGGCCGCCAGGTGCACCCGGATCCTGTATCCGGATATGGACTAATTAAGATCCCACTCCTGGGCGTCCTGCCAGCTCCCTCACGTTGTCCCAGGACTTCGTTTGCTACACTTGGGTCCCTAAAGGCCAATTCCACAGTATCCCAGGGCTGATTCCCCCCACTAGGTACTCTGACACAACCCACCATGGATTTCCTCTGCACTGAAGCACAACCTTTAGTGGACCGTAGCCAGTGTAAGGTTTTATTTAACAGGGCCTCCTTTGATTCATACACATCCCTTCGCCAGTTTAGGAACCCCATGAAGGAACACCCTAGCGTGTTTGAACTGACAATGAGGTAGGGGCTGGAAGGGAGCCCCACTACCCCGTGGACCATACACTTTCTTTTTCCCTGGGTAGGTACATTGTGGGCCCTCTCTTTGTGGAACATAGACCAGCAAGGGGGTAGGCTTTGCCTTGGGGTCGGGCGACCTGTGGGGCTCTTTAAATTTAGCACTTCTTGCACTGGGGTTGATGGCAATTGCTGGTCCCGTGTTCCCCAACCCCAAGCTAAGGGAGGCGATTGTAGGAACTACAGTTACAGGGCTCAGGGTAGCCTGTTCCCCCTGATATACCCATGGAGGATCGGGGGGACCCTTGCCCATGTTTGGAGTAATCAGAGGCACCCCATCCCTTAAAGCCCACCCCTTAGATTCTAAGAGGGATGAGAGCAAAGTTCTGATAGCTGCTAGCTCCACCAACACTTGATTACATTTACAGCCGGCCCCCCTAGTTATAGAGACACCCCCGGCTGGGGTGTCAGTACCTGTTCCAATGTCAATGCTAGTGCTACTACATGGTCGATCTATGGTCCTGAGTGGGGAGAGATGGAGATAAGGGCTGGCTACTGAACAGGATGAAGACCCTTGCTCATTACAAGGGTTACGAGAGCGGAGGGGATGGTTATGCATGGAGCTGTCGATAGGCTGTCCCACCTCTGTGGGAACGGGGGCAGGAGAGGAACTGGACAAACCCACAACCATTCCAGAGCCAAAGTTACATCACAGTCCTCTACAACATCCTCTACAACATCCAAAGCATGTGCAAGTTCTGGACAAAACGCACCCAATGAGGTACCAGGGGAAATGCCAAAGGAGAGGCTGGATGGTTGACAGCCACTGGTAAACTCTGAATGTCGAACCAGTTCCCCCCTCCGTCCCGGGCATGGTTCACCAAAGGCAGGAAGCAGAAATGATGGGCAAGATGTCATAGTGGGGGCCCGGAACTCCCCTGCAGCGGGGGTTGGACAAACTAACGTGCCGCCCTTGTTTGGGGCTATGTCTGCGAAGTCTCCCAAACTCAGCCGTCCATCCGTGGTAACTTCAATGGTTAGAGATGGCTCCTTGGTTACCACCTTGGTTGCTATACCCCCTCCTCCCCCGAATAGGTGAGACAGGCCAGCCTGACCACCAGCCTCTTTATCACCTCCAACACAAAGACCTTCCAGATCAGTTTGGCTGTCCCTTATGTCTTGGAGAGTTTGCTGGGCTTCTATTTCTGGCGAGAGAGAAGTGAGGTGGCTAGAAGAAGTCACTTCCCCGACAACAGGGGCAGTGTCGATGAGCGAGGAGACTGCAGTAAGGGCCTTGGCTCCAGTTGTTCCTCCTTGGTGGCTCAGTCTCTTAATAACCACAATTTTACGTGCTGATGACTGCTCAATACTAATAGGGGCGGGCTCAGAGCAGCACAGGAGTGGGGTGAGAGGCAAGGTGGGAGAGGGTTTCTTGAGTACAACATGGCCCTTGTGGGACCTTAATGACTTTAGTAGGTGCATGGCGGATCCCCCCAAGCCAAGACCTCAAACACAAAACAGTTCCGGGCTTTTACTCCTTTACTCCTCCGGGCACAGTCACAGAAGCACTCCCCTGCACTTACTTGCTCCCCAGCCGCGCCTGGAAAGGGCCTCCCACCACAAACGCCGAACACCTGAGGCGCCAAACACCGCGCCCTTACCCCGCCGCGGGCTTCACCGCTGCGGGGCCGTGGAGGAAAGTATATGAGCCTGGGGCCGTGGCCTGGGAATCAGGAAGCAGCTGGAGGTCCGTGGCGCCAAACACCGCACCCTTGCCCCGCCGCGGGCTTCACCGCTGCGGGGCCATGGAGGAAAGTATATGAGCCTGGGGGCGTGGCCTGGGAATCAGGAAGCAGCTGGAGGTCCGTGGCGCCAAACACCGTGCCCTTGCCCCGCCGCAGGCTTCACCGCTGCGGGGCCGTGGAGGAAAGTATATGAGCCTGGGGGCGTGGCCTGGGAATCAGGAAGCAGCTGGAGGTCCGTGGTGCCAAACACCGCGCCCTTGCCCCGCCGCGGGCTTCACCGCAGCGGGGCCGTGGAGGAAAGTATATGAGCCTGGGGGCGTGGCCTGGGAATCAGGAAGCAGCTGGAGGTCCGTGGCGACAAACACCGCGCCCTTGCCCCGCCGCGGGCTTCACCGGTGTGGGGCCGTGGAGGAAAGTATATGAGCCTGGGGGCGTGGCCTGGGAATCAGGAAGCAGCTGGAGGTCCGTGGCGCCAAACACCGCGCCCTTGCCCCGCCGTGGGCTTCACCGCTGCGGGGCCGTGGAGGAAAGTATATGAGCCTGGGGGCGTGGCCTGGGAATCAGGAAGCAGCTGGAGGTCTGTGGCGCCAAACACCGCGCCCTTGCCCCGCCGCATTGTTGAGGAAAGGGGCTTAGAGGACTGGCGGTGTAAGTGTCCACCAACCGCCCCCTTATCTAAGGCAGCATACAAATACAATTAGCAATCGGATGGTTGCCTCATCATGGACTACATTAAAGGATATTTTAGTGATGGTTCATACAAAACACAGTACCGAATGCTTTAACCCATTACGAGTGCTATAAAGTTTTTCTTACAGACCTTCACCACCTTGCAGTTTCAGAATACGATTTCTGAAATACATTGCTCTTTTCAGGAACGTCAAAAGAGCCCATGCGGTGTAAACTGTTTCGGCGCGCAAGAGAAACACAAGAGCAGCCCTGTGTGTGCGGATCATCGACTTCTTAAGGGCAGGAATCAGGAACACTTTACGTATACCTGCATACCCTATACAGAAGAATAGCAAATGAGAGAGATCCTCTCTACCGTGTCCACAAACAGGGCAACCCGCTGAGTCGGGAAAACCCTTCCATTTATGAGTGTTGCCTTGCAGCCGAAGGCAATCAAACCGTGCCCTCGTAATCAACCACCTGTCCTTTTTTAACGTACTCCAAAGCAAGTAAGGTTGGATTCCAGTTAGGCAGCTAATGCTTGAGTGAAGTTCACCATTACTATGGCCACGCTCTAGCAAAATTCTTTTACTTACTATGGTTTCACCCAGCATGGCTTTGTAGACAGTCCCCTCACTTTTGGACAAAAAAGTATCAGGCGGAAAAAGGGCTCCTAAATTGGCTTCACCCAAAGTTGAAAAGACATACGCTAGCCAGGGAATTTTTTTCCAGCCGCATTTGCCTAGCACAGTACGAATAATAGTATGGCACAAGGAAGCATGCTCATTAGCCCACAGCCTGACCCAAAATAAAAGAGGGGCCAACGTCCACTGATCTTCCCAAAACTCCACACCCAACTCCCTGTGGACGGCTATTCCAGATGCACTGGACGGGAGCCCGAGCAGGTTTTTAAAGAATTTGCTCTCCTTACTCTGGATTTCCGCTGCATTCTGGAAACCCCAGATAGCTGCACCGTACAAAGTGGAAGCCGCAGTTTGGGTACCATAGATCTTAAGGATCACATCCAGAGGCCGGTCCCTACACTTCGACATAAATCTAAAGATTCCGCCTATCTGTTGACTCATCTTAACAGATTGTTTGGCCACATGGTCTTTACCATTTAAGGCCTCCGAAAAACAAATTCCAAGGTAATCAAAAGTCCTAACTCTGGGGATGATTTAATCTGCACATAGCATGGGTTTCATGGGCACAGGACGTTTTCTACCAACGCACGACATTACTGCAGATTTCTTAGAGTTGATTTTTAAGCCCAAATTGTCCATGAACCTTGAAAAGGCATTAATCAATATCTGTAGGGCCCTAGGTGTTCTTGCGAGAAGGACAGTGTCATCAGCATAGGCCAATACTGGGAACCCCCTTCCTCCCAAAACTAGAAAATCAGCCAATACACCAATCAGGTCCTGTGAGAGGCCATTAATGTAGAGGCAGAAGCAAATGGGGGCCAGTACACAACCCTGCCTCACACCACACCCCACCTGAAAGCAAGCCGTGCAGTGCCCCCCAGAGCCACTGCGTACACAGGCCTCATTATTCGTATGGAGGTCAACCAAAGCCTGTAAGATTTCCCCTGGGCACCCTAAGGACCCAAGCACTGCCCATAGCTTAGCTCTATCCACTTTATCAAAGGCAGTGCTTAGGTCCATAAAAGCTAGATAGACAGCCTCACCCCGACAAAACACAGAATTATCCACCAGCAAATACAAATTAAGGCTCTGTTCTGTGGTGCCCACTCCAGGGCGACACCCAAATTGGATGTCAGAGAGAACTGACTGTTCCCCAAGCCAGGATTCAATTCGGGCCAGCAGTATTCTCCCAAAAATTTTAAACGATGAGTCTAGCAGGGAAATTGGCCTGTATGCACCGGGGCTAGTGAAGTCCCCCTTTTTAAAAATAGGGAATATTATTGCCCTCTTGCACGAGGAAGGATATTTCCTCGATTTTAGACAAGCATTAAACGCCACAGTCAGAAGTGGGGCCCACAAATCAACTGAGTCCTGGAACAAATCTGAGGGTATCATATCCGGGCAAGGGGCGCGGTTATGTGCTTGAAGCCTGATTGCCTTAGCAATCTCCTCCACCTCAAACGTCTGGCAGGGGCCACTAAAGTCTGACTCGACCTTTGAATGTTCATACCCAAATAGGCTACCAATTGCATATTGGTCCTTGGCGATTGTCCCATAAAATGGTGAGGGTCATGAAGTTGCATATTTGGACCTGCACCTGGCAGTTGAAGACCCCATCCGCTGGAGTCTGTAAATCGTGACATAGGCAAAATGGGGCCACATACCTGTTTTAAAAAACATAAATTAGTCTCACCAGCCGATCTTCATCAAAAATCATCATTTTATTTATAAGGGCGTGAAACTATTTGCTATCGAAGATAGTGCAACGGAGTATGTTAATAATAAAATAATAATATTTTCCCATTCATATAGCGCTAAGAACCGTGAGGTAGCTAAGCGGTGCTTATTATTAAGTCAAGTCAAACAAGTTTATTCGGATTTTCAAAGAAATCCATCAAACACAAAAAAAAAATGCAGAAACATCACAAATAGGCAATTACAATCGCTACTCCCGAATAGAAACAATAACTCCACAGTTCATTAAATCCCTAATTCTGTCCCAAAATGACCCTTTACGGTGGCCTCTCCACTAAGGTACTTGACCGATCACGACCCAGAGGGATAAGGTTAAAGCCGCACAGTGGAGATGACCTCACAATTGGCCGCCAGGTGCACCCGGACCCTGTATCCGGATATGGACTAATTAAGATCCCACTCCTGGGCGTCCTGCCAGCTCCCTCACGTTGTCCCAGGACTTCGTTTGCTACACTTGGGTCCCTAAAGGCCAATTCCACAGTATCCCAGGGCTGATTCCCCCCACTAGGTACTCTGACACAACCCACCATGGATTTCCTCTGCACTGAAGCACAACCTTTAGTGGACCGTAGCCAGTGTAAGGTTTTATTTAACAGGGCCTCCTTTGATTCATACACATCCCTTCGCCAGTTTAGGAACCCCATGAAGGAACACCCTAGCGTGTTTGAACTGACAATGAGGTAGGGGCTGGAAGGGAGCCCCACTACCCCGTGGACCATACACTTTCTTTTTCCCTGGGTAGGTACATTGTGGGCCCTCTCTTTGTGGAACATAGACCAGCAAGGGGGTAGGCTTTGCCTTGGGGTCGGGCGACCTGTGGGGCTCTTTAAATTTAGCACTTCTTGCACTGGGGTTGATGGCAATTGCTGGTCCCGTGTTCCCCAAGCTAAGGGAGGCGATTGTAGGAACTACAGTTACAGGGCTCAGGGTAGCCTGTTCCCCCTGATATACCCATGGAGGATCGGGGGGACCCTTACCCATGTTTGGAGTAATCAGAGGCACCCCATCCCTTAAAGCCCACCCCTTAGATTCTAAGAGGGATGAGAGCAAAGTTCTGATAGCTGCTAGCTCCACCAACACTTGATTACATTTACAGCCGGCCCCCCTAGTTATAGAGACACCCCCGGCTGGGGTGTCAGTACCTGTTCCAATGTCAATGCTAGTGCTACTACATGGTCGATCTATGGTCCTGAGTGGGGAGAGATGGAGATAAGGGCTGGCTACTGAACAGGATGAAGACCCTTGCTCATTACAAGGGTTACGAGAGCGGAGGGGATGGTTATGCATGGAGCTGTCGATAGGCTGTCCCACCTCTGTGGGAACGGGGGCAGGAGAGGAACTGGACAAACCCACAACCATTCCAGAGCCAAAGTTACATCACAGTCCTCTACAACATCCTCTACAACATCCAAAGCATGTGCAAGTTCTGGACAAAACGCACCCAATGAGGTACCAGGGGAAATGCCAAAGGAGAGGCTGGATGGTTGACAGCCACTGGTAAACTCTGAATGTCGAACCAGTTCCCCCCTCCGTCCCGGGCATGGTTCACCAAAGGCAGGAAGCGGAAATGATGGGCAAGATGTCATAGTGGGGGCCCGGAATTCCCCTGCAGCGGGGGTTGGACAAACTAACGTGCCGCCCTTGTTTGGGGCTATGTCTGCGAAGTCTCCCAAACTCAGCCGTCCATCCGTGGTAACTTCAATGGTTAGAGATGGCTCCTTGGTTACCACCTTGGTTGCTATACCCCCTCCTCCCCCGAGTAGGTGAGACAGGCCAGCCTGACCACCAGCCTCTTTATCACCTCCAACACAAAGACCTTCCAGATCAGTTTGGCTGTCCCTTATGTCTTGGAGAGTTTGCTGGGCTTCTATTTCTGGCGAGAGAGAAGTGAGGTGGCTAGAAGAAGTCACTTCCCCGACAACAGGGGCAGTGTCGATGAGCGAGGAGACTGCAGTAAGGGCCTTGGCTCCAGTTGTTCCTCCTTGGTGGCTCAGTCTCTTAATAACCACAATTTTACGTGCTGATGACTGCTCAATACTAATAGGGGCGGGCTCAGAGCAGCACAGGAGTGGGGTGAGAGGCAAGGTGGGAGAGGGTTTCTTGAGTACAACATGGCCCTTGTGGGACCTTAATGACTTTAGTAGGTGCATGGCGGATCCCCCCAAGCCAAGACCTCAAACACAAAACAGTTCCGGGCTTTTACTCCTTTACTCCTCCGGGCACAGTCACAGAAGCACTCCCCTGCACTTACTTGCTCCCCAGCCGCGCCTGGAAAGGGCCTCCCACCACAAACGCCGAACACCTGAGGCGCCAAACACCGCGCCCTTACCCCGCCGCGGGCTTCACCGCTGCGGGGCCGTGGAGGAAAGTATATGAGCCTGGGGGCGTGGCCTGGGAATCAGGAAGCAGCTGGAGGTCCGTGGCGCCAAACACCGCACCCTTGCCCCGCCGCGGGCTTCACCGCTGCGGGGCCATGGAGGAAAGTATATGAGCCTGGGGGCGTGGCCTGGGAATCAGGAAGCAGCTGGAGGTCCGTGGCGCCAAACACTGTGCCCTTGCCCCGCCGCAGGCTTCACCGCTGCGGGGCCGTGGAGGAAAGTATATGAGCCTGGGGGCGTGGCCTGGGAATCAGGAAGCAGCTGGAGGTCCGTGGTGCCAAACACCGCGCCCTTGCCCCGCCGCGGGCTTCACCGCAGCGGGGCCGTGGAGGAAAGTATATGAGCCTGGGGGCGTGGCCTGGGAATCAGGAAGCAGCTGGAGGTCCGTGGCGACAAACACCGCGCCCTTGCCCCGCCGCGGGCTTCACCGGTGTGGGGCCGTGGAGGAAAGTATATGAGCCTGGGGGCGTGGCCTGGGAATCAGGAAGCAGCTGGAGGTCCGTGGCGCCAAACACCGCGCCCTTGCCCCGCCGTGGGCTTCACCGCTGCGGGGCCGTGGAGGAAAGTATATGAGCCTGGGGGCGTGGCCTGGGAATCAGGAAGCAGCTGGAGGTCCGTGGCGCCAAACACCGCGCCCTTGCCCCGCCGCGTTGTTGAGGAAAGGGGCTTAGAGGACTGGCGGTGTAAGTGTCCACCAACCGCCCCCTTATCTAAGGCAGCATACAAATACAATTAGCAATCGGATGGTTGCCTCATCATGGACTACATTAAAGGATATTTTAGTGATGGTTCATACAAAACACAGTACCGAATGCTTTAACCCATTACGAGTGCTATAAAGTTTTTCTTACAGACCTTCACCACCTTGCAGTTTCAGAATACGATTTCTGAAATACATTGCTCTTTTCAGGAACGTCAAAAGAGCCCATGCGGTGTAAACTGTTTCGGCGCGCAAGAGAAACACAAGAGCAGCCCTGTGTGTGCGGATCATCGACTTCTTAAGGGCAGGAATCAGGGACACTTTACGTATACCTGCATACCCTATACAGAAGAATAGCAAATGAGAGAGATCCTCTCTACCGTGTCCACAAACAGGGCAACCCGCTGAGTCGGGAAAACCCTTCCATTTATGAGTGTTGCCTTGCAGCCGAAGGCAATCAAACCGTGCCCTCGTAATCAACCACCTGTCCTTTTTTAACGTACTCCAAAGCAAGTAAGGTTGGATTCCAGTTAGGCAGCTAATGCTTGAGTGAAGTTCACCATTACTATGGCCACGCTCTAGCAAAATTCTTTTACTTACTATGGTTTCACCCAGCATGGCTTTGTAGACAGTCCCCTCACTTTTGGACAAAAAAGTATCAGGCGGAAAAAGGGCTCCTAAATTGGCTTCACCCAAAGTTGAAAAGACATACGCTAGCCAGGGAATTTTTTTCCAGCCGCATTTGCCTAGCACAGTACGAATAATAGTATGGCACAAGGAAGCATGCTCATTAGCCCACAGCCTGACCCAAAATAAAAGAGGGGCCAACGCCCACTGATCTTCCCAAAACTCCACACCCAACTCCCTGTGGACGGCTATTCCAGATGCACTGGACGGGAGCCCGAGCAGGTTTTTAAAGAATTTGCTCTCCTTACTCTGGATTTCCGCTGCATTCTGGAAACCCCAGATAGCTGCACCGTACAAAGTGGAAGCCGCAGTTTGGGTACCATAGATCTTAAGGATCACATCCAGAGGCCGGTCCCTACACTTCGACATAAATCTAAAGATTCCGCCTATCTGTTGACTCATCTTAACAGATTGTTTGGCCACATGGTCTTTACCATTTAAGGCCTCCGAAAAACAAATTCCAAGGTAATCAAAAGTCCTAACTCTGGGGATGATTTAATCTGCACATAGCATGGGTTTCATGGGCACAGGACGTTTTCTACCAACGCACGCCATTACTGCAGATTTCTTAGAGTTGATTTTTAAGCCCAAATTGTCCATGAACCTTGAAAAGGCATTAATCAATATCTGTAGGGCCCTAGGTGTTCTTGCGAGAAGGACAGTGTCATCAGCATAGGCCAATACTGGGAACCCCCTTCCTCCCAAAACTAGAAAATCAGCCAATACACCAATCAGGTCCTGTGAGAGGCCATTAATGTAGAGGCAGAAGCAAATGGGGGCCAGTACACAACCCTGCCTCACACCACACCCCACCTGAAAGCAAGCCGTGCAGTGCCCCCCAGAGCCACTGCGTACACAGGCCTCATTATTCGTATGGAGGTCAACCAAAGCCTGTAAGATTTCCCCTGGGCACCCTAAGGACCCAAGCACTGCCCATAGCTTAGCTCTATCCACTTTATCAAAGGCAGTGCTTAGGTCCATAAAAGCTAGATAGACAGCCTCACCCCGACAAAACACAGAATTATCCACCAGCAAATACAAATTAAGGCTCTGTTCTGTGGTGCCCACTCCAGGGCGACACCCAAATTGGATGTCAGAGAGAACTTACTGTTCCCCAAGCCAGGATTCAATTCGGGCCAGCAGTATTCTCCCAAAAATTTTAAACGATGAGTCTAGCAGGGAAATTGGCCTGTATGCACCGGGGCTAGTGAAGTCCCCCTTTTTAAAAATAGGGAATATTATTGCCCTCTTGCACGAGGAAGGATATTTCCTCGATTTTAGACAAGCATTAAACGCCACAGTCAGAAGTGGGGCCCACAAATCAACTGGGTCCTGGAACAAATCTGAGGGTATCATATCCGGGCAAGGGGCGCGGTTATGTGCTTGAAGCCTGATTGCCTTAGCAATCTCCTCCACCTCAAACGTCTGGCAGGGGCCACTAAAGTCTGACTCGACCTTTGAATGTTCATACCCAAATAGGCTACCAAAATGCGCCAACCATGCCCCTTCTTCTACATGGGTGCCACTCCCCACGTTGGACCAACATCCCTCCGGACCACTTTTTACAAATGCCCAAAAAGCCTTCTGGTCCCTCTTCATGGCGGCATTCAAAAAACCTTCCCAGGCTGCCTGTTCTATCTCCAATTTCCTTCTCTTTAACTCCTGTTGGTAGGTTTTCCTGTCTTGTGCGATCTTCGATCTGCAATTAGTTGGGTCCTTTAGGGTTCTCAACAGCGATTTCTTTGCATTTTTGCAGGCCTCATCAAACCATCCTTTCTTTAATACATTACCATTGGCCTTTATAGTTTTAGAGAATTTTGATGTTAATGCAGCCAATAATTCTGCAAATTTCTCTACAATTACATGTGCAGATTAATGATTGCCCAATATGTCCAGCACAAGCGAGTTATTCTCCCTTAAGGAAAAATGGTATAGTCCCTCCTCTAAGATGGTACCCCATTTAATTCTTCTGGATCCTGAGGGTACTCCCAGCCGAGGGCTGGGGGCTATGGCCAGCGATTCCTGTTCCCCCAAAAAGCCCTTAAGAGTAAGACAGATGGGCAAATGGTCGCTATGGGTATCCGCCTGCACCTCAAAGCTCACAACACGTTCCCAGAGGTTTACTGAGATGCAAAAATAATCAATTGTTGAACAGCCTTGGTGATTCTTAAACGTTCCCTCCCCTGGTATGTCTGGTGCCTTTCGGCCATTAACAATACGGAACCCCCATTCCAGCAACCAGGAGCTAAACTGAAGACGCTTCGGGCAAACTTTCCCATCTCTCATACTCCTAGGCGGGATATTCTCTGCCTGATCCTCAAGGGGGTCAAGAGCACCCAGGTCCAACTCCCCCCCCCATTTTTAGATTGAAATCCCCACCCCAGATACAGGAGGTGAACTTCCTACCTTCCTTGGACAACAGGTTCTCAATGAACCTTTTGACCTTAGATAGTCTCTCCAAATCAGAAAAGTGAGGGCTATTATAAAAGTTGATGATGCAGATTACCTTCCCCATCCTAGTTGTTAGAGGCGCAACCTGCAAAAAGTCCAGCCCTGTTGGGATCAACTCAATCCCACATTCCAGAGCACCCTTAATCAAAATACACAAACCACCGAAGAGTCTACCTCTCGGTTTTTTGTTGGCTGGAATATCAAACGAAATAAAGCCATCTAAGTGTGGGGGTTCTAGAGCCCAAGTTTCTTGAAGTAGGACTATAGAGTTAGCTTGAAGAAGTTCCATCACTGGACCCAGCTTTAATTTCCTCGTTGTGCCTGCTATATTCCAAGAAAGCAGGCGCAATTGCAGACTGTCTATGGCCAAACTCCTGTGGGATACTAGAGGGGTCGACACCATTACCCAGGCCTCGGTTACAACCTCTTGTCATTCCACATCCTCACAGGACGTCAAAATCTCGAAATGGTTTTCCAGAGGCAAGGGTGCTGGAATGTTTTTTACCGGGGCATTACGCTGGCCCTTGTTGGAAGAGATTGTACTCCAACCGACCAGGGGGCTATTGATCGGTAACTTTCTACTCAGATTAATATTAGGATCTCCAAAACCTCCATCTTGCCTACTTCCTGACATTTGAGTCGGCATCTTCCTTCCCCCGCCAGGGATATAGAAATAATCCAGAGGGAGTAATTTACTGGACAATTTGGTACCATTGGGCTTAAGGCCCCGGGCTAAGTTGGTATTCAGAAGATAATCCGTGATCTGAGCATCAGAAAAGGTTATTACCACACAGTCTCCCCTCAGATTCTTAGGTCTGTTTCCCACCCATCCCACACGCCTGGCCATAAGAATCGTTTTGGGGTCGATCTTAGGTCCCATCAGATTCGAGTTGACCCAGTGCGAGGCCTTGTTAATCAGGGAAAGAGTGGATTGAAAACTTCCCGTTGGCAACCCGGGCAGACCAGTAATAATCCCCACAAAGGGGACCGCTTCCGGGGGTAGGTTCAGGATTGTATTAGTCCCCAACCCACTCCCCAGCCCCTTTTCACTTACAGTTTTTTCCTGTTCGTCACTCTCCCTATCCCTCACAGGCTCTTTTTGGCCCCTGGTACGTCGTCCTGATCTTCAATAATCACCACCTCCTGACAGCACCCTTGAGGCGGTATATCCTTCTTACCATTGGAAGCAGTTTGTGGTGCTCATTTATCGACCACGGAAGGATGAAAGGCTGAGTTTGGCCTTGCCGGGATTCGAACTTGCGTTAGCAAGGTGTGCACGGATGTCAAAGCGAGCGTTGTACTCACTGTGCCACTTGACAGGCTACAGTGAAGTGGCACAGCGAGTAGAGCGCTCTAAACGACAGGAGATCAAATTGGCGGTGATAGTGCGTGGTAGAAAACATTATGCCACTTTCAACGAACAAGTTCAACTTGAGCGGTCTTTAATGCTACGCTATTGTAATTATATTTGGTATAAAATAATCTAAAGGGTTACTTACAGTACAATTGCAATTTCCATTGTCTACGAGTACTGCAGTCCCAAAATACGACTCCGCGTGTGCGAACAATCTTTCGCATAGTGATATAATATATAAAAGTGGTTTTGTTTCAGAAATTTATCCTTATCTTCTCTTACGTTTTAGCAACACTCCTTCAAGAGAAGTCTTTCATCACAATCTCTGTCTGTCAAGGTCAAAACACAATACAACCTTATAGTCTGCTTCGTGAGCCTCTCCGGGGCCCGAGAAAAAAATGGAAGTAGCTGACCTTCACTGTGAACGAGCATAAATTCTTACTTTGCAACATTCTGTGTAAAGCCATCTGTGAGAAGTTGGTTTTTGCACGCCATGTTTGTATATTGTTTGCGTGATATTAAAAAAAGTTTGTTTAAGGGACGTTATGGTTCTAAGTACAGCCGAAAGACCCCTGAAAATCGCAAGTTATGGTAAGGTATGAAAAATAACTCGCGCCACCACCGTGCACCGCTAAGTCTAACACCCAGTACATCAAAGATGACATCGCAAATGTCATTGATGAAATCACTGATGACATCACATGTGTATGTACTTTTCATGGAATTTGTGTACTAGGGATTTTTATTATAATGTTGCGAAAAAAGTGTCAAGGATATTGCAATAAATATCATACCGTTATTAGTGCTTTGAACGATGTATTGATATAAATAGCATTGTATTATGGGATTCTATCTAGTATACTGAGCTACTAATGAAGAAACATAGCATTGTGTGCAGAGTACAAGATGAAAGTATAATATTTGTAATGTTAATATGTTGAATAATGAAATGATAATTGTGCTGAAATGTTCGAAAATTCACAAAATGGGGGTGTTCTGAGGACGTTATTCGTATTGTGTGATTGCTTAGCTGTATGTAATGAGGGAATGGCACAGAGAGTACAGTGGACGCCGTCCGCGGACACCGCGGCTGTTCGTGGACAGGGTGTGCTACATCCGGGTTTTTCCAGAAAATCCAACATGGAAAGAAGACTGTACGGATCAGCCAATCAGATGTCGAGGTTGTGGATTTGTGTTGAAAGAGACTGTGTGTAGTGAAGATGGCAGAAGTGGAGAAAGTCAGGGTGTTGGTGCTCGGAGATATGTTTGTGCATGGTTTACAACAGTACACTGAATGCAGGCGTGTTGCAAAGAACTTTGATGTGAAAGGAGTGGAGGTGGTGTGGACCACTGTGTCTGATTGCAATGTACAGGGAATTGTACAGCTTTGTGAGGATATGGCCACGATGAACAGTCCGCATGTGGTAGTTTTGCACTATGGTGCTTTCCATTTGGGCAACGTCGGTGCCCCTACTTTGTTGGCTGATTTGGAATGCTTGGTTCAAGCCGTAATGAAGATCCTTCCAAATGCGAAAGTAATTTTTTCTGGATTACTACCTAGGGCAATATGGGACAAAAGTTCTGTTTTTTGTCCTCAGCAAAACATTGCTAGGTGTGTCATCAACTGAGGCATGTGTGCCTTAATGCTTAGAGCTGGTATGTTCTTCTGTAACAATGAGAATATTGATGCCAGTAATGCTGTTAATTTTAAAGAAGATGGCATTTCTTTATCTTTTACGGGAAATGCCTTTCTATTTTGGAATGTAAGGGTTGCTTTGGAGAAGGTTATGTGAAGATTTTAGGAGTAAAGTAAGAAAAAAAAACAAGAAAAAAAATACAAAATAACAGATGTCTGTCAAGCATCTGTAAAAAAAAAAAAAAACTGCTCTTTTCAGAGCCAACTTCAAAGGGGAAATGGGGCACACTATTTAAATTTACATTCACCACACCCAGATTTTCGATATGTCCGCGGAAATGGCGGTAGTTTGCGGACATGAAAATCACTACGAGGGGGTTAGTATGTTCTATGTTACATGTATATGAAGTCAGGGATATTATGGTTAAGTTGTGCTACCAAAAACCTATGAAATTCAGTGAAAAAACTTTGTTAAAGGGACGTTATGGTTAAGTTGCGCTACTAAAAACCTATGAAATTCAGTAAAAAAACTTTGTTAAACGGATGTTATGGTTCAAAGTAAACCCGAAAACCCCCTGAAATTCGGCAGTTATGGTAAAATAAGCAATCATAACTCGCGCCACCGTGCACTGCCAACACTAACACCCAGGACATCAAAGATGACATCACAAATGTCATTGATGACATCACTGATGACATCACATGTGCATTTACTTTTCATAAAAACTCTGCTTTTACTTTGTAAATTGAACACAAATATTGCTATATTTGTTAAGTATGATATTAGTAAATTGTAGGAAAATAGCATGCACTGGTAAAAACCCACGAAATTCACTGAATAAACTTTGTTAAAGGGACTTTATTGTTAAGTTGCACTAATAAAAACCTATACATTACACTGAAAAAACTTTGTTAAAGGGACGTTATGGTTAAGTTGCACTAATAGAAATCTATGATATTCAATGAAAAAACTTAGTTGAAGGGACGTTATGGTTACAAGTAAAACCGAAACCCCCCCAGAAATTTGCCACTTATGGTAAACTAAGCAACCATAACTCATGCCACTACCGTACACTGCTAAGACTAACACCCAGGACATCAAAGATGACATCACAAATGTCCCTTTAACAAAGTTTTTTCATTGAATTTCATATGTTTGTATTAGGGCAACTTAGCCATAACGTCCATTTAAGTACGTTTTTTCATTGAATATATATATATATATATATATATATATATATATATATATATATATATATATAGTGAATGAGAATAAAGAGGTGGGAGCATGATTAATCTTTGAGGTACAGAAGCAGTGAATAGATTCACTAGATATAGAAAAGGGAAGATACAATAATATCCTTCTATCTTTAAAAAAAGAAAACATAATTAGTTAAAAACGCACTCACTTTAAGAAGCACAATTTAATCCACATGTTTTATGACCCTCACACCTTGTATACAGTGCACCACATGCACTATATAAGATAAAACATCTGTGCATACAACACTGTTGTTCTCTTCACACATAGTAATCATTGGGTCATTGGGGAAAAAAAGGTGGATTAATAAAAAAAAACATAGTGGCAGTACACCATTACATTCCACTTCTGCCACCACTTCCACTTCCTCCCAACCTCATCCCGTCTTATCTACACCTGATCTACAAGACTGCCAAGAACTTGTTCTGCTTCCATCTCCTGCAGTACCCCTTGGATGTGCAAGAGCCCTTCTGAGGATATGTCCTTTCTGATGCCGTCTGCAGGAAGTCTTCATCCACTTCATCCCAATGTTGTGTACCAAAGTTTGTTTTGAATTAGATCACAAACTTTGTTTAGCAGATTTTCGTGAAAAAGTGTTATCATTATTTACCTCCATTCATATTCCTGCAAAGCGAAGTATGCCATCTGACAATAGTAATAAAAATAACTGACAAATATTTTATTAAGCAGATTTAAAGCAAAAGGTAAAAAAAATACATGAGAAATATACTGCCATTCTATCTAACTAGGGCCAAAATGGTGCCAATATATAACCTCTGATGGTAGTGGTAGTTTATCTGACACATAACACCCCAATCAAACTTTTAAATATTCCATTCTATACTGGTACTTACTTCCACAACAGCCACACACTTAGCATACTATACTGTGGGAGTTCTACAATTAAAATGATAATACTACAAAAAATAGTGGTATTTATACTAGCCAAAAGCAATAACACAAAAAGAAGACTATTTATTAAACAAACTACTAAATTGGCCGACATATGTTTACCACAACCTATCACAGACAGCTACATACATAGAACAATAACAGCAACCAATAACAAACAATGGAATGGCATGGGTAGTATAGCTCAGTGGCAACATGCTTGTCTTGGAATGAAGGATGATGCAGAGCAACACAGGTTTAAAACCGGGTTCGTGCTCCGAAACTTTTCGGTATTAAGCGTGCAATAAACAGCTAATTATAACTAATTAATAATACACTATCCCTATTATATAGGCAAAATACAACATGGAATTGGCGGACAGCAAACGTGTTTAGGGTCCAATCCATGTCCTTGTGACAAGTGCCCCTTACATGCTGATATCATACCCAGAGTGCCTTTTTCTGCAGGAAATTGAGGGGACAGGAAAGAGAGACAAGCTCACAGAAAAGTAAGATGGGGGAATCCTTCCTCAAGCCCACTGTGCTCCCTGACTTAACTCCAACCCAATTCCAACCTGCAGCTTAAAATGCTATCTGATGTACAGCCCCCTAGTGTTAGGCAGGCCTCTTATGATGTATTTGGTTGTGTGAATCACACCTCACCTGGCATCTCTAAATGGGAGATACCTGGTCTGGCAAGGGGTGCATTATCTTTCCTCTCGGAGTCAACAGAGAAATGCATTCTGCTCTTTTGTCTCATTCACTGAAATCCAGAATCCACGTAGCTCCCCATAGCTGTCTGAGCTTACAGGAGTGACACTGGTAGACTATCAATCAGATGAAGCTTTACTAATTATGTGAACTACCAGCCACCATACCGCAAAAGGTATTGTTTATATTTTCAGATTACCCTGCCACCAGGTGGGTAGTTTATCATAATTATAATGAATTTGGAACAGATGTGTAGATGAAATGCAATTGTTGCACTGCAGTGACTTGGCTGTCACCAGCAGCTAGCAAACAGGGCTCCTGTGACCCCTGATACTGCTCTGTGACATTGAAGCAGGATCTGCAGATCAGGATACTGATGCAGCAAGGCACAAGTTTACATTTACTGTTTAGCAGACCACCCATTCTGAGATGAGATTCCCAAATCATTGAATTTTCAATAAAAGTAAAATGTCTAGGGCTTGTATACCCCTTGCCAGGTGGCAATGCTTCATATGAACGCTGTCCCATACCAGCAATGAGTGACTATTTAATGTTCAACCACAAAGTTAATCATTGTCTGAGAAAGAGTCAGGTCTGAACAATTTCCCTGAAAATCTAATAGGCTGACATTTCTTGGATTGAGAGAGGAAGGTTATTCCAGAGAAATTCAGACCTCTGACCCTCTCCCTGGGTTAGAGGTATGCTGATCCCAAGTAATACTTACCCTAAGTTAATTTTCAAGGACCATACAATCACAGTTCCAACCTTTATTGAACAAGGTTACTTACGAGTTCAATCTTACACTGTAAGTGGCCTGTGCATTCTTCCAAAATCCATTAAAACTTCTTGTCCATCATCTACGCACTTATGTAGATTTTGGATCTTCAGAACAGGAAGGCTTGGAGCTAACATGATTGTAGTTCTCCTTACCCGTTTTTTTTTCTTTTCACAACTGCTCCCAAGCACCTCCCAAGCATATCCTCAAAAATGGAAGCAGTTTTCTTTTTTCCATGTTGCACGTTACAAAACTCCTAAATGTATCAATAAATAACCATTAAATACCCAACGAGACAATAACCTTTTTCATGCAAAAGTGCACCCTTGCATCATGAACAATCAAAATGATGTGCCTATGCTATGAGCTGCCAATTTTCATGTTCTCAGGTGAAGCCTATTTGAAATGGACGCACTAATGATTGTGTCATGAATCAGAATTGATGGTCTTCCATATAATATCTATTATCCGATGCGCAACATTTTGAATTCTATGGGCCTGATTAACAGAGCCTGTTTCAATGGGGTTGTGCCATTACAAAACGATTCAGTGAATAAGGCCTTATGTGTTTTTCCTTACCTAATCTTTAGTAGGTAGCAGAGGCGTTGCTAGTGGGGGGCTCAGATGGCTATAGCACCGGGTCTTTTGTTTGTAGCCCCTGTAGCCCCAGATAGAAGCTCAGGAGCTACAACAAAAGGGCTAGCTAGCCCGACTCCCGACAGTCCAGATATTAGTGTAGCCCCGGATCTTTTACAGACATAGCAACACCCCTGGTAGGTAGATTGCTTGCAAATTAATCTCTCCGCATAGTGCATTAGTAGTTGTGTAAACACTTATGTTGTGGTATTGTATTTTATAAATCTATCAGAATAGAGTTGTTGTCTGTGGACTATTATGACTTGTATGTAAACACATTCGGTTAGAAAAGGCGAGATGGAGAAAAAGGAGAAATATATATAGAGAGAAAGGGGACAAGAGAAAGCGTGAACGAGGCTCACAGGGAAAGTGAAAAAGATAACGGCAGAGGCAAAGTGAAATAGAGAAAGAGAGAGTGACAAGAGCGAGAGAGAGGGAGAGCAAGAGAGAGAGACAGAGATCTAAGGAGAGAAAATGGAAGAGAAAGAAATAGGAGAGGGATAGACAAACACGGGCACTGGTAGAGACAAGTGTGAGCAAATGCAAAGAGGAGGGCGTTTTAGAGGCATCGTGATTCAGATGGATGGGTAGATTTTCAAAAGGAAGCAGGGTAAACTATTTCAAATTGTGGAAAAGTAGCATTTTAGCGTGGCCATAACGAGAGAGGAATTGGACATTGGCTGGTCAATGTGGTTCTAATGTCCTATTGAAGCACACTGGGTCAGGCCATCTGGGTTAAGCCTTATTTTCTGATATTCGACTCTTTTCCTAAGTATACCTTCCATATTGGATGTAACATTGCACTACGCGTTTTATGAGTTTGTAAAATTCGAAATACACCTATTTCACTCACTACAATAATTAGACAAGCACGCACTGGCATACACCACCCACTTTAAGACATCATTTATCAGCCGTTTACTAAAAAGGCAATACATTTTTACTGCTGTACACGAAGGCGGTCATGAAATTCTTTACTACCTTAGAAGTGAATCAGACCAAACTGTATATCAATGTAGCAAAAACAATAAAAAACAAGAGTGGTGGTTTGCACAGCAGCTCTTTTCTGTTCAATTTGACAATAACACGCGAGTACGGTTCCTATATTTCCTCCGAGCTTTAACCTTAGCTCCAGAACAAGTATGTATTCACTTTCTGATCAAATTAAAGCATTTTGAAGCTAAAAATCCGCTGCCGGTATTTCGTGGAAGAATAACGTCAGAAGACTGGAGGCAAATGTAATGATGCCTGGTTTAATTTATAGTCTAAGAGAAAGCTGCAGGATATTCGAGCTGAGGCCTTTCACCCTTATTGCAACATTTCTGTTATGGCTCATTTATTTGGAAGGGAACCCAGTGCTCTCAAAATAATGCAGTTTTTCAAAAGAGAATTTGAAAAAAATGAGGACAAACGTGACAGCAAACATTGGCTGTGTTTTCTTCTGAAATATTTCTTAAAAGTGTTAAAGTGTGGATTTGGGGACATGAACATGCTTATGTGATGTGGGAGAATAGCATGGAAACAAGCTTTCTGTGTTTTCCCGCCATCTGACAGTTCTCCTGGGAGTCCGACGGTCTGTCGGAGAAGGGAGCATGTAGCTCTGCATACATTCACGATGGGTTTGCTAACAGCGAAACATAGGCCGTGTGCTCAAGGGACATGATCTCAGCCAGATGCATCTGGCTCAGTCACCTAAAATAACCATTTGGGAGGCCATTTTGACTCTCACAAAGGGTATGCTAAGGGATGCTGAATGTAAGGTTAGGGTTGTCAATCCGTAGAGGAGGAAGCTTTTGGTGGGGGGGGGGCAATAATAGGGCGAGCGTTTGTTGTACAAGGAGAACTGTTTATTGTAAGTGGAAACGTTCGCTCTCATTGTCGTGTCCATTCCGGCATTGCGAGCTGACAAGGGGCTCTTGCCGTGGATAGCTCGCTTCCTGGAGGAGGCGGAGCTTGCCCAAAGCACGTGACAAGCCACGTGATCCACCTCACCACCAAAAAGCAGGCCCATCCGCCCGAGTGGCGAGCGTTTGTTGTACAAGGAGAACTGTTTATTGTAAGTGGAAACCTTCGCTCTCATTGTCGTTTCCATTCCGGCATTGCGAGCTGACAAGGAGCTCTTGCCGTGGATAGCTCGCTTCCTGGAGGAGGCGGAGCTTGCCCAAAGCATGTGACAAGCCACGTGATCCACCTCACCACCAAAAAGCAGGCCCATCCGCCCGAGTGGCGAGCGTTTGTTGTACAAGGAGAACTGTTTATTGTAAGTGGAAACGTTCGCTCTCATTGTCGTTTCCATTCCGGCATTGCGAGCTGACAAGGGGCTCTTGCCGTGGATAGCTCGCTTCCTGGAGGAGGCGGAGCTTGCCCAAAGCACGTGACAAGCCACGTGATCCACCTCACTACCAAAAAGCAGGCCCATCCGCCTGAGTGGCGAGCGTTTGTTGTACAAGGAGAACTGTTTATTGTAAGTGGAAACGTTCGCTCTCATTGTCGTTTCCATTCCGGCATTGCGAGCTGACAAGGGGCTCTTGCCGTGGATAGTTCGCTTCCTGGAGGAGGCGGAGCTTGCCTAAAGCATGTGACAAGCCACGTGATCCACCTCACCACCAAAAAGCAGGCCCATCCGCCCGAGTGGCGAGCGTTTGTTGTACAAGGAGAACTGTTTATTGTAAGAGGAAACGTTCGCTCTCATTGTCGTTTCCATTCCGGCATTGCGAGCTGACAAGGGGCTCTTGCCGTGGATTGCTCGCTTCCTGGAGGAGGCGGAGCTTGCCCAAAGCACGTGACAAGCCACGTGATCCACCTCACCACCAAAAAGCAGGCCCATCCGCCCGAGTGGCGAGCGTTTCTTGTACAAGGAGAACTGTTTATTGTAAGTGGAAACGTTCGCTCTCATTGTCGTTTCCATTCCGGCATTGCGAGCTGACAAGGGGCTCTTGCCGTGGATAGCTCGCTTCCTGGAGGAGGCAGAGCTTGCCCAAAGCACGTGACAAGCCACGTGATCCACCTCACCACCAAAAAGCAGGCCCATCCACCCTCGCGGCGTTAAGCCCGACAGGAGTCAAGACCATTGGCTGTTGTGCGGCTGTTGGGCGCACTGGGGTGCACCAGTAACATTGGCTCCTGTCCAACGGATGGTTGTTCCTGCACGGTTAACAGCACAAACTGTGCATATTTTTGAAGGGCGCCTAAGTGCAGTCTCTGGCAGTCTGCGGCAGGAAGGTAATATTGTGAATTATACTTACTGATTTTTTCCTGCACGTTTCTACTGGTACGGAAGTGTACTACAAGGGTTCACCGCACTATCGATTAAAAGACTTGTGGTACACGGTACTGGAAGTTGCCCTGAAATTCCAGCCAGTCCGCTTGGGTTGAACCGTTTAGCTGCGGACAATGGTCCGCTCCCCGGCCCCCAAACTTCCTCCACTCAGGACAACGGGGGACCTCTACCCTGAAGTAGCCATTACAAGCACCACTGCTTCACATGAAAACATTTTGCAACTAAACACGGGAGAGGGGGAGGGGAAGGGACCGAGTGCAGGGGAAAGAGAAGTTACTCACTCACATCCTCAACATCCCTTACAAACTCCACAAATTCTACAAACTCAGGGGCCACCCAAAGAAAATGGAACTTTCTTAACTCCAAATAGAGCGGTGGTCACGGAAGAAACGGGACTGAGTAAGGATCCATTGTTAGGTCTGTCCCCCAATGAAACTCTGCGGGAGGCCTTTCTCAAATTGACCCCTCCAAATTTTACCCCTCCTGCACTAAAGGACTTGGGTCCGGCCCCCGACGATGCAATGGGTTCTCCAAGGTTAACACCCCCTCTAGACGCAAACCCCTTTGTCTTTGGTACTCTCAATGGGTCCAAGGGAGGTCAGCCCTACGCACAAAGACCGGACAAAGGTTGGAAACCCTTTGGGATCTCCTTGGCAAATACTGTAATTTGTCCGGACCTTTCTAGTGTGGACCAGCAAAACAAGGCGACTCCCCAAGGCCACTTCCCGGACTACTCTACGTCACGGCTTAGTCACCATCAAACAGACATTTGGGGGTCATTCACCACAGCCCCCGAGCGCAAGGGTGCACTTTTAAACACAAGAGGGGGGCAATTTGCCCCAGCAAATAAAATCATTTCTGGGGGTCCCCCTCAAAGATTCCACAAAGGAGTCTTTCCCCAGCAAGCTCCATTCCGGAGCAAACGGCAAAGAAGACAACCATCACCCACAGATGAGGACCTCCTGTCTGTCCTGGTATCTACCCAAGTAGATGACTCTTTTAAAAAGGACCCGCAAATCGATCCCGGAATGGTCACAGTTTTGCCCTTGTATTGGCCCCCTTTATGAAACTCATAGAGACGCAAAATGATCAGCTTCAGGACCACTCGACAACAATTGCTATGCTGTACTCCAAAATGATCTTCATTGAAGGCTTTGTCACAGCAATCCAGTCCAAACTGGAAAAAAATGATGAACATACAACTGAAATCTTGAAAAGCATTATCTAGCCGATTATAAAGAAAAAAGAAACAAGGAGATCTGAAAGGCTAAGTCTTCTGCATGGGGGAGTGGGTGGCCCCGCGATGGATCCTGTCATCCCAGCACAAACTATAAAACCTCAGGTGGTACCGCCCTCTAAGAGTTCTCTTGTAGATACCCCCCTATTAAAATTCATGGACGCCTCTACTAACACGGATAATACCGTTTGGGTGATTGTCCCCGCAACGAAGGAGAGTGGTCCTGCCCCTAAAGAAGGTCTCTTAGTGACCTCCACTGCAACAAATACCTTGCCGCAGGAGATAGTGGATCCACCCAAGGCTTCAGAATCAACTAATACTACTAAAGTGTTCGATCTTTTCAGGAAACCCAAAACAGGCCTTTCCCCTTCAGACAAAGGTCAACTCAAAGTAAACAAGAAAGGAGAAAGAAATTACGGGAAGACCCCTATGCTGCCGGAAAAACCTACAGGACAGGGGCCTTTAAATACAAGGAAATCTTCAGCGAGATCTAAAACCGTTAGTGGCCTAACTCTCCCTAGGAATCTGACCCTCCCCTCCAAATCATTGATTCACGACAGATCATCAAAGAAAATCGGAGATTCCCCCGCCCTCTCACAAAATGTGAGCCCAGATGAGCATCGTTGCCCGCTGGTCAGCGAGAGGGAGAACGAAAACATTGATATTTCCCTCATGGACTTATCTGTTTACTCGGACACGAACACCTCATGGGAGGAGAAGTCGGGAACAAATACATCCGATACAGAAAGTGGAACTGAGGATGATGACTCTGAAGTACAAAACAAAAGCAGAGGTGTTGAGTACAAAGGGGCGACGGAGGGTCTGATGTTTAAAGATCGGGGGGAGCGACAAGTAATTTTTAAAAAGCCCTCGTTACCAACGTTGTCGGTGCCGAAAGCGGACTTAGTTAAAAAGTTCAAGTGGGAATCTAGAGTGCACACTGGGAGAGAAGACAAGGCCTGCTCCTTGGAAAAAGGAAGTATGGTTCCGCAGACACTTAGCCCCCTGGACTTTGTAACACTGGAAGACAGGAGGAACTTCCTGGTCCGGAAACTTTCGAAAGTCAATAACAACAAAGGAGACCGTATGGATACGATAAAGGGGATTAGAAGAACAGTCTCATGGGCGGAAAATATAGAGAACAAGCTAGTATCAGGACTCACTAACCAGACTGTCCACAAAGGGTCTGAGATACACAATGCTCCAGCACACTACAGAGTGCTACTGGAAAGAACCCTGGGTTACGAAGACAATCTGATTATGAATCGGGCAAATGTTATGAGACTCCTGCAATCCCTGGACTATCCTGACCACCTAAAATCTAGGAACATAGACTGGATTGAATTTCACAACAAACAGCATCATGACAGTGTGATTCTTCACACAGGTGATCGAAACATTAAAGCCTCACTTTTGGAGTTGGGTCCTAAACTCAATCTATGTGGGTTTGTGCTAAAGGAGTTGGAGGAGGGGACCAGTTTAGAACGTGTAAGTCCTAAAGACCCGAAACACACATTAAGCAACTCCTTAAATTCTTCCACCGAACTCAAAAAGGAACAGCAGGTGAAAGTTGGTAAGAGCGATAGGGGTGCACGAGGGGTGGACAACAGAAAAGATCATGTGCGCACTCAACCAGACAAAGCCGGATTGATCCTGGAGAACAGCTCAGACGACTGGAGTAGGTTAGCAGGGGCCCTATCCGCTAAATCATAACGCCATCAGTGCCCCAGGAGTGCCCAACTCAATCCCGTGTCAAAAGGGTAAAAAATCATGAGTTGGAACACAAGGGGATACTCGCACCTCCTCGGAAACTCTTTAGTACATTTGACAACCTACGATGTCTTTTGCCTGCAGGAAACCTGGCTGTGTGATCTTCCCCTCTTGGATAGGTTTGAGCTACTCTTAAATCCCGCAATAAAGGGCTTGAAAGGGAGACCGAGTGCAGGCCTCCTGGTAGGGGTAAAGCGCAGCAGTGGCTTAAAAGTGCTTTCATCAGTAAATAGTAATCCTTGGATCCAACTCATTAGGATTTCATCTACGACAAAATCTTCACTACGATCCCAAGACTGGAAGCTCCTAATATGTAATGTATATTGGGGTCCCAAAGCACGAGAAGAAGACAAATTTATGGAAGTCCTTATGAAAGCCATAGACGATGCTAGGACCGAGTGCCCGAAACTCGAAATCCTTTTATGTGGCAATTTCAATATGGAATGCTATGATAAGAATCAGAGGAAGATTGAGTTTGTGCCTTTGACCGCCTCTAAAAACATAATAAGAGGAGTAAACACGGGAGAAGGAACTCACAGCTAGGAATATCCATATTGTCAATGGGAACTTGTTGGGCGACCAACCGGCCGCTCCAACTTGGAAACGGGCCAATCAAATGAGCACGTTGGATTACATTTTTGTATCAGAAACTCTCTTTGGAAATCTAACATCGTTGAAAGTGGTCCCCACGACCCAGAGTGACCACCACATTATGGAACTTGTAATTGAGGCTTGGGATAAATCCCCCTTTATACCAGCCAAACATTTACTAAATCAGCCCCTTGAGATAACTCCGGGGGGAAACAGACTACGTATGGGAAGAAAAGAGACGAGCCTAGTGTTGGATTCTTTAATTAAAGACCAAGGTTCGAAACTGATCGAATATGCTGAAGTACTGAAGATCTTTCGAACAAAGGCGGCTGCCAGGGGTAGTCACCACTGTACTCGGCACACTTATGATCACCAAGTAGTGACAAAAAAAAAAGTTGTAAGAAAAGCCAGGAGGCGATTTCTTAAAACCAGTGCACCAGTTGATTTATTCCTGTACAAAAAATCCAGAAACAACTACAGGAATTGGATCACGCAACATAAACATCAACTGGTGCAACAAGACAGTGAGACAATGCTAGAACTGTTATCTACTAAAAACATCACTGGTATTTGGAAATTGATTAACGAAATAAATACCCCTCCGGACTCCAAGATGGTGAATCCCATAGCAGCAACAGTATGGGAAACCCACTTTCGTAATCTTTATTCCAAGGGGACAAAAAGTGGTCCTCAAATACCTTTATCAGCCAACGAATCTTGGGCCATTGAATTTGGAAAACAAGACATTCTCGACCTAATTAAAAAATCAAACTCTTCAAGGGCTGCAGGTCCGGACGGCCTTACTAACGACATCCTTAAAAAGGACCCGGAAAAATGGGCCTCATTTATGCTGTTATTGTTCAACGATATAATGAGACTAAAAAAGTTACCCAAATCATGGACGACGTCCATAATCGTGCCGATTTTCAAAAAGGGAGATAGGTCTGTGCCACGAACTACAGACCAATTGCCCTTTTGGACGTCGTGGGCAAAATGTTTGCAGCGCTAATCCTGAAACATCTGAACGATTGGAGTTGGTCGACAAATCACTTGGACCCTTGGCAATCAGGTTTTCGTAAGGGCATTGGGACATCCCTAAATGTTCTTATCATAAATATATTAAAATGCCTGGTCAAGGAGAAAAGCTACAAAAACATCTACATTGCGTCCATAGATTTGAAACAGGCGTTCGACTCTGTCGACTGTTGTATTTTATGGCAAAAACTGAGGAAATGGGGTTGTCCGAACAACCTAAGAGAACCCTTGGAAGCACTGCACACTGGGACAACCCTTAAAGTAAGGCTGGACAGACAGGGCAACCTTTCAATCAGTGTGGAGGCCATGAATGGGCTGAAACAGGGCTGTCGGTTGGCTCCAGCGGTATTTTGTCTCTTCATTTCCGACATGCAGGAAGCCTTTGAAGCAGTGAGATGTTTCCCCCCTATGATCGCGGGGACTCCTGTGGGAAGGTTGTTGTTTGCGGACGACCTCCTGCTATTAGACCAGACCGCTGTTGGACTACAGCGCCAACTAAAGGCACTTGAGTTGTATATACTAGGTAATGGCCTCCGAATAAACCCGAAGAAGTCACAGATCCTGAGGCTAGGTCCCATCACAGGCGTTAAAAATCTAAGGTGGTTCTTGTCGGGGGAAGTGGTACCAGTGGTTTCAACCATGGTATACCTTGGATTAACCTTAAACAACAGTATCCAAGATGGTCTCGGTATCGAAAGATTTAGAAGTAAAGTCACGAACTTAGCTTCTCAAGCTCTGTTAATTAAACGGCGATACTGCTCCTTCTCCCTTAGACCACTGATTGTCTTCTATAAACTGAAAGTCTCGCCCATTTTGACCTATGCGGCGGAGGCAAACTTCTTCCTCACTCCAGAGGTTTGGAGACTGTTGGAGGGTCTGTTTTGCAAAAGAGTATTGGGTCTACCATCATCTATCCCGATTGAAAGTGTCCGCAAAGAACTGGGCTTATCTTCACTCTACGTATCCATGGCTTGGAAATCATTGACACTCCTTGGTAAATGTCTGCACCCACAGGAAAGAAGTGGTTTCATGGCCATTAATGAAGCCATGACAAGAAAACTGATCCCGGCTCTAACCAAGTGGCAGTTAATCTGCACAGAAATCTTGAACTTTATAGCCTTGGAACTTAAAAACCTTGTGCTAAATCCGCACACGGTAAAGAGGAAACTCCTGGACTGGGATTGGATAGCCACCATGGACAGACTTAGTGCCTTTTCGTCTATAACCAAGGGCATGGATGAGCACTATCATAGAGGTACCGTGCACCCGTATCTCGACAAATTTCCCTCAAGCATGGAAAGGGACCGATTTTTAAAATTCCGATTAAATCTCCTCCACACTAGAGAAGTTCTAGGGAGAAGAAATAAAAAGGAGGTGCAACCTAGTTTGTTGTGTTGTTGCTGTGGGCAGGAGACTGAAACCTTGCAGCACTTGGTGATGAACTGTGTTACTTTATCTAGGCCCAGAGAAAAATGGCTAGGGTCGCACTTCCAAAATGTAACTACTCTATCCTTGCAAGAGAGGTGGACAATCTTAAGAAGGGGAGGAAAAGTATCCAGGACCTTGGCACTGTTGAACTTCGTGAGAGAAATCTTCACAAAACTGGATACTTAGCTACACTTTTTTATCTTTATTACTTTTGCTCCCCATATATAATTGATGTAATTTAATGTTTCTGTAAGAAAATCTTGGTTTCAGTATGCATTTAAAGTTTTTTTTGGAAACTAATTGTTGCAATAAAATAAAAAAATAAAAAAAATAATAGGGCAGAAGCGGGAGGCTGGGGGCATACTGGGTACCAGTGGGGAGCCATGGGTTGCGGCCACCCCAACTTCTCCCCACCCTGGCTCCACCACTGTTGCCAAGTGTTGCAGGGGCACCCTACCCAGCACCCGAGCTTTGCTGTTCTGTTAGTTTTATTTCAGTCCATTTTATTCAATTGAAGTGACCAAACATTGCAACTACTGACAGACAATTAACTGATGGAGAAGTAAAAGCCCAGCAAAGTTCATGCTATGTTGGTTCCCAGCAGCGAAATCCGCTCAGCCTTCACCACTATGTTTTAAATGTTTTGTCATGAGGGGGTGGGAAGGTGTAAACAAGTTGTCAGGAGAAGCTAAGTATTGGTTTGATACTGAATGTAGACGACAGAAATAAGTCATTTTGAAGATTAGTAACAACACTGATGGTCAGCCATTGGGAGAACTCAAAATGGCCAGGAGGCAAATACAGCAGATACTATGCAGGCAGAAGTGTCAGGATCAGGTTCATAATTGGGAAAGACTGTTCCAGGTGCTGCACTTTGGCAATCAAAAAACCTTCTTGCACATTGTATCTGATGCACAGCCACAGGCCACTGAGACAAATATTATCTGTGCGAACATAAGTGGTAACAATGAGGTTAACCGTTTAGACCCTATTATATGGAATACACCCAATTGGAAAAAGCATTTAGTGGTGTGGCAAACTACAATATTATCTATTCTGATACCGTAGTTTTTACATCTAAGGAATTTGAGGAAGCACTTACTCCCCACAAGTTTTTTGCCGCAGGAGGACTGGACAATCTATCTGTGCATCTTTATATGCAATGTCCTGGCTTACGGTTGTTCCATTTAGTTTTTCTCTTTACTTATAAAATAGATCTAAAGATCTCGCGAATTTGGGGACAGGAAAAACATGTGTTCCAATATTCAAGAAGGGAGATTTTGGTGACCCACTGCATTGTCACTCCATCCCCCTCCTTGATGCTCTGGCAAAGACCCATGTGAAAGTCATTTTGTCCATGATTGAACAGTCTTATTCAAAGACGGGGATATAAGACCAACAACAGGATGTGTTTCACAGAGGGGTGTTAATACTGGACAAGGCTTTTCTTACAAACTTAAGTTTGTTAAGCTATATTCTTCGAAAGAGCACAGTGGTCTAGTTAGCTTTCAATGAACTTAAAACAGCTTTAGATACAGTACCTTATTCACAACTTAGGCAGCTCCTTGAGAGTCTTTTATAAACTAAGCCTTTCCTGACAGATATAAAAGCATTACATTTGGATAATGTTGCTATTGTCTAATGCATAGCTGTTGCTGAAACTACTTGCTCATTATCCATTTTACAAGATGTCATGACAAGTGGTATATGGTTTCCTCTGCTTTTCAACTTACACATTAATGACATAGCCAACGTGGTGTTACATTTGGAAGGTTATACCTCGTGATGGGGCTCAACCAGTTGTTTCCTGTTTGTTGATGATAGTGTAGTAATATTCCAAATCCCCTGTGGCCAGCCAAGCCAGATTGTCCTTTTCATTATAAGGCCCTTAAAAGAAATTCATAGATTCATCTAATACAAAAGTATGTCCTGTCATCCCACTCAACACCTGAAAATTCATATAGTGCCAGCCAGGGAAAGGATTGAAGTGGTTGTTAACTATGGCTATATGAGCAGAAAGAGGACAGTAAAAAAAAGTCTGAGCAGGTGGCAAAGAGTGCTCTGATTATGGCCACAGGAATGGGTGTTACAAATGAATTTGCCAAAATATTTGGAAGTAAAGTAGTCAACCCTGTGGTTAAAATATATAGAGCGCAAACTATTTAAACAGCCCTGTATGTAGCAGAAATCAGGGGAGTGTGGGTAGTATGCATGGGCCACCTAGAAAAGATTAAAAGACACATCTTGAATATTTTATTAGGGTTACTCTTTATCACACCGACAAGAGAGATTCACCAAAGATGTTGTTATGTTGGCTTAGGTTTCTGCACTCCCACGAGCCACAGGAATATTTAAAGGTCCTCAAGGAGCTAACATGTGTACAAAGATTACAATGGTTTTGGAGGGTGCCATCTTTATCTATGTCCATTAACTGTTTCAGCATTTGGCAATTACCGTTAATTTTTAAGAAGGTAGAGAGAAACCAAATACCATACAATGGCAGATAATGGTTTCTGAAACGTAATTTACAACAGTGCCCAATGTAGCTTGATCTTCTAGTAATTGATGCTTAAACAACACCCTAATTCTGAGCAAAATATCATTCTCATTGACACCTCCACCGGCAAGGAATGTTTATATTAAATTGAGATTGGGTCTTCTTTCTTGAGGGGTTCTCTGAGCTCATTGGAAGAAAGGATCCTCCAATGCCTACTGAGGTTGCATCCTCAGTGCTCAAGCAGCCCTTCTCGCAGCAACCCCTGATCAAACCTCACACTAGACCCAGAGGTACTGAAATTCCAGGAGAAGCATGAGGATATGAAAATGTTAATCATCCAGAAGATCTATGTCATTATGCTCTACATTGAGGGTTCAACATTTGTGAAGCATCCCTCCATTTTTCCCCACACAGGCCATTCCACTCCGGATTGACCCTTTCCCCTCTTGCCTGATGACCTCTTGCACATAACTGCTAGTTTCAAAGTGACATCCTACATTGATGGAATCCATAAGGCCACCATGGTTCAAACACTTACCAGTCCTTCTCTTACTGCTCTTCTTAGAATAGTCAGTACCTCCATGAGTGAGGGTACATTCCTAGAAGTCCAAAACACAGGAGTTATACACCCAGTTCTGACAAAAACACCCTCATCTCAGAAGGCTTAGCAAATTATCAGTTGATCAAAAGCATTCCATTTATCGGCAACGTAATTGAGAAAACAGTTGTAGACAAAATATCGAACAACTCAGTCTGATCTGGGATTACCAATACGAGTTTCAACCCAACACTGAAACAGCCACCATCCAGATGGTCGACAATCCCCTTCAGATTATCATCAGAGAGGACTCTTGTCCGCTAGTCCTCCTGGGCTTATCAGCTGTGTTGAACAGAGTCAACTATCCCACAGTATCCTAACTCCTTGTACAAAGTATGGTCTTCTCTGGCACCATTCTGAAATGGTTAATATCCTATCTACCTAGTAGACACCAGGCAGTCCAAATGGGCTACCTCAGGCTCGACCATTGTCCTGTCAACTATGGAGTACCTCAGAACTACATTCTCTCCCCGGTCATCTTTAACCTATATCTGAATATGATGAAATAACTACTGATCTGCAGGAGTACAGGGATGAGTAGTGGCTAAACCTCCTACTACAGTCCCACACTGCTATCTATTACATTAGCAATGATCCCGTTCATATAGGTACACTGACACAGTCCAAAGGGTGTATGCCTTCATTGAATTTTGTGGTAATGTAGGCAGAGTGCAAGATATATTTAGGAGGGATCTAAGGTGATAACAGTAGCAAATCAAACTGTGGTAGTGCAAATACACCAACATAAATCAAAGAATGTCCAGTCTAGTATCTATAACACTATTTGTAGGCTTTAGGTATGCAACTAACTAAATAAATAAATAAACTAACTAAATAAATACTTATCCGATTTTGCCAAAAACATACATTTACCCCATTGCAATCTCTTGGTAAATTATACACACAGGTTACATGTTACAAGCAGCACAGATCAGTCCAATCCTCCAGTCTGTGCGACCTTGTTTCGCACTTCTGATACATTTTGGTCATTTTACACATGAAAGATTTGGCCTAAAATTCCATAACTCTGTACACAGATGTGAATTATCCCCAGGGATGTATGTACAATATGTTATGTTTGTAACATTAATACTTTCCTTGGAATCTGTCATATTTTGTAACTTCTATTCCCCATGCAGCAATTAGTTCTATCAAGTTTTAAAATAAAACCTGTTAAATTAGATTTGAAACTGCAAACTTTTTACATTTTTACTAATTCTTGCTGCTGAGATAAAAAGTTGTTAAAGTTTAAAAAAATAGTCTTTGGCACCAAAAGGCAGTCCATTGTCACTAAATCATTGTTTTTTTCTTTACTTCAACAGCTGCCAACTGTCACTTCCTTCAATGCAAAGTGGGGTTTCTAATCTTAATTGAAGGTTTTATTGCCCCCTTATATTTGACAGGTTAGTGTCCCAGGACTTCTATTGTCCCAGCCTGGAGCACAGACGAATGTCTGACGAGCGTGTGAACTTTCTTTGTCCTGGCCCATTCAAAGTTTTTCAAGCTGGCAATTTTCACTTACGTGTCCTGGATATATGGTGTGTCTCCCTTCCTTGGGGATGATTGATGGCTGGTGACTGGAATGACTGCTTTTACTGAGAGCTTGCAAATCCAGCCCATGTGTTTTAAACTCTTTAATTTTTTTGGGTCCTGGATTAAAACAAACTTGTGAAAGAAGATAGCCTATGTGTGTATTATCAAGACTAACACAATCCCTTTCCATTGCTAATTAAGCAGGCTTTCATTCACAATTGATTTTTAAACAGGCCAATTTTTTCTTCAGTCAGCAAAGCTCATTCTTCCACATGTGTTAACACTTCTAGCATTTCTTTCTTTAAATTTGGTTTGGCAGCTCCCTCAGATGCCCACACTGGGCATCATTACAAGTATGGAGGTAGCCACGCCGGTTTTAACGGCATGGGTACCCCCATACCGGGTACCGGCTCTAGATTCTGTGAATGGGAAAATACCGGGCCATACTGACCTTGGAGGGCCCGGTATTTCCCCATGCAAGGAACCCAGACCCAGTACATCCCCATTCCCATTCGAGCCCCAATAGGGCTCAATGGGAATGGGGAGGTTGCTAACAACAGGCCCATTAATGACAGGCCCTTTGTTAGCATCCTGGCCTGTTTGCGGGACCCATTACGGACACCTGGTAAAACCAGGCGTCCTTTAAGGGACCCGTGAGCAGACTTCGTAATGAGGCGGTAGGGGGTTAATGGCGCCGGGAGCTCTACTGGTGCCGTTAACAACCTACCGCATTCCTCCTAATGAGGCCCACTGTCTTTGCAGCTGTAGTCATTTTCTTGAATGCAGGAGTTTTATCCGAAGTATAGATACATCTGACACTGACCTGGCTCAGAGAATTAAAGTCTCTTTCAACTGCTGAGCCTGGATACATTTGGAAAGAAATAAACATTTGTTGCAGTTCAATTAAAAGTGATGTTGCTTATTGATTTCTCCCAGAGCTTGTTTGACTCAGCCTGTCACTCAGGAATTATGCCTGGTTTTGGTGAAGCACAGTGAAATATCCTGGCCATTGCAGGGCCTTTTGAATCACAGTGGTTTCAGAATGAACAGATGGAATTAGCTTCAAAGCAGCATTTTTAAAGGCTGAAAATGTTTCATTTTTTACAGGGGAATTTTGGGTTTTCCGCCAAGCAGTGCTGGCTGTCCACTTGATTCCTTGTTCCATCTTGCACAAAGTGGGCTAGGCAGGATGGTGCAGCCATTTTTTTGTTGCTGCCAAACCGCAGTTTTGAGGTCCTGGTGCACACAGGAGCCAGCGCAGCCAGGTTGCTATTTCTTGCACAGATGCAGCTTAGTGATGTGAGGCAATGCCGTTGAGTGGGTCAATATATCCCACACATCCCCACCCCAACTTCTCCTGGGCTTTCAAGTCGAGAGAGAGTTGGGCAAGTGGGATTTCTCTGTAGGCCACAGCAGGATCCGGCAGGTATGTGCCCCTTTTCCATCAGAGAACGGTGCATCCTGCTCCTCTTGTTGTCTCTGGTCGGAACGTGGAAAACCTCCAGATCTCCTTTGGTTTCTCCGATCCAGTTTGCCGGGGAGGTCCTCCTTGGTTGTTAGATATGTGCAACCAGTATGAATATATGAAAGAGAATACAAACTGGTTACGACAATTTCCCACTCATTGCCCACCAATTGGGTTGACAGCAGTGCGGTACACAGGCATTTAATAATAACAATTGATAATGAAGGAAATACTCCCTGTTACATGATCATATCTATAACTCCTATCAGCTACCTTCTGGTTCTTCTTTTCCTTATTCTCAGGTTTCTGATGTCTCCTCTGTTTGATTTTTTCTGTGCTCCTCAATTTGTTGCAAAGTGTGCCTAGGGTGGCAACTCTTTAGTTGATTAATATGGACCCATTTCTCTTCTGTCAATTTGCCTTTGGGGATGCGGATTCGGTAGGCGACAGGTGAGATTTTGTCTACAATTTCAAAAGGTCCTTGCCAGCTAAGCAAACATTAGCGTTCTTTGGTCTGGTTCCTTTGGAAATCGTACAAGTAGACCCTGTCTCCTACTTGGTATTCGTTTTGGTTGTTTTTAGATCATACTGCATCTTCATCCACTATGCAGATCTTTCTAGGTTCCGCTGAGCGTACACAAAATCATGCTGAAGGTGTGTACTCAACATACTCATGAGTTGTGGAGGCGTTAATCAGTGTCTTCTCCTGTGTTCTGTAGAGCAGATGCTGAGGTAGCACCATCCTTCGTCCAGTCATCAGCTCAAATGGAGACATTTTAGCTGTAGAAGAAGGTGTATATCTGATACCTCGGTCTGACTCAATCCTTTGGGGTAGGTCAAAATGCAAGAAGATGTTATTGATCATCAGGTCAGCTGCTGTTTCTGCCTTGCAATTTGGGGTCGGGAGACATTCCACCCGTTTGGTAAACAAGCATGTTACGGTTAACATGTAGTTTTCCCCCTAGAGGAGCGAATCACGAGCCCGATGAAATCTACTTGTAAATCTGACCAAGGCAGTGTCATCCCCCTCTTCTGGAGGGGAGCTCGGTGCATGAGTGAAGTTGGCTGAAATTGTGCACACACAAGACACCCCTTCAAGTATTGGTCGAGGTCTGCCCCATGTGTGGCCAGTATGCAACCACTTGCAAGATTTCTAGTAGTGTGAAACCCCTGATGACAGGCTGTGGCCGCATCATGGGTGTGACTTAGCATCAGGCTTCGGAATGAGGTAGGGACCACCCACTGGTCACAGCCAGATATGGATCTTCTTACCAATAAACCGTCTTGGATTAGGAACATTTTTGGACATTTCATCAACACCCTGAGGTCCTCTTTCCTAATACAAACCTTAACCGTCAGGTGAAGATTCTCCAAGTCCTCAATGTGTTGATAAAACTTACCAATAGTCAGATCCCCTTGTTGTTGCGTGCATAAATCAGCATCTGGGCTCTCCTTACTCCATTGGGCAGTTAAGAGTTAATTGTAAGCATTTGTCTGGGACCTAGAGAGGGACTCAATCTCGAGGAGCTCCCCCTGGATGGCTCTGGTATTGGCCAGCTGATCAGCTCGGTCGATTCCAGTTTTGTCTGGCCCCTTTATTCTGGAATGACCATTGATCTTCTTCCAATAGAAGGTCATCCCACTAGAGGTGACAAGATCATCAATATTTTGGATGAGCTTGCTATGTTTGAGCAGTTTATTATTGGCACATAGCATGCCTCTGGTTTTCCAATTAACCAGGTGCTCCAAGAACCCGTTCCGGACATAATCTGAATTGGTGATTATGACCAGTTCGTGGAGTTGGTGTTGGACACCAGTGAGGATGGCTTGATGAACTGCCATCAACTCTGCCACCTGACTACTACAGGGACCGATTTTGTACCCAGCGAAGGGTTGTGGGGCATCATTGCCCAATGCCTGCCACCAGTTCCTTTTCCCCGTTGTTGTCAACATGGTAGGAGCACCTGTCCACATAGACGGTGGGCATTCCCTCACACTTGTCTTCTTCATAGAGTTTGTGCAGGGAATTCAGGTATGCCTCAATGTTGTCCTGGGTTTTAAGACTTTCGTCCTCGAGACAGTTTTCTCTGCCACAATCATGCATGTCAGCCAGACCTTGCGTGAGGGACTCTTCTTGTTTTGGCCATATCTGACCTCCACAGGAAAGCCTTGCATTGACAGAATCTATGAAGTAAATCTGGAATTACTTAAATTTCTGGCCCGGATTCTGTCACTTTGGATATATTGCAAAGGCTGGTGTGGAGTCTCCACTATTATGTGTTCCCCCTGGATGAACAGGTGGTCATTTTTCAATGCCCACACCGTTGCTAGGAGTTGCTTCAAATTTCTTCTCCTGGGGACAGAGACCATCAGGAGGTATCTCATGCCCCAAGAAGTTGACACAGGTCCTGCACCACTGTGCCTTTTGGAAGGAGCGTTTTGCTCCAGCAACCCTCAACTGTGCCAGAACATGACGGATTTCCGCTATGTGTTCCTCCACAGTTCAGCTTTTTATCAAGACTTCATCCACATAGGCCTAGTTACCCCTTTCACCCAAGTCGGGCATAGCCTTATGTAGGAAGATGTTGAATTTGTTGCCAGAGTTGATGTATCCAAAGGGAGTCCGGGTCCAGGTGTACTGCTGCCCCCCGAAGGTAAAGGCAAGCTTGTATTGGTCCTCCGTACTGACAGGCACGGTCCAGTACCCATTGGTGAGGTCAATGGCAGTGTATACCTTTGACCCCTGGATCTGGCCAGCCCCTGGTCCATGTAAGGGAGAGGCCTTTGGGACATATGGACCCGTTTGTTTAGCTCCCTAAGTTCAGCACAGAATCTCCACTGGCAGTTTGGGTTTAAAATCCCCAGCACCGGATTATTAGAGGTGCTGTGGACTGGACGACTTATCCCACTGGACTCAAGGTTTTTGATTATTTCCGTCAGGGACTCCAGGGATGCGAGAGGCAAGCGGTATTGCTTCACAAACACTGGAGTCATTCCAGGGTCCGTGGGAATTGTGATTGTATGGATTTCGGTGCGACCACTGTCATACTTGTCCACCGGAAAGAGATCTTGAAAATCTAAGAAAACTTGTTTCAACTTTTGCTTTTGCTCCTGAGTCTCACAGGCATCAGCTACGTTGACTCGCTCTGCAACCATTTGCCTGAAGCCTGGAAATACATCTGGTATTGCTATCTCAGCGGCCCCCTCCAGCTGGGTGGAGAGGTCATTGGTTAGAGTGCTGACCTGGAAGGAGGGTTTCAGGTAGGCAAGGCTGTCATCAGGAACCTGGAAGATCACCCCATCCTGCCTGATGTCACAAGTCACCTCTTCTTCCCCGTAAGGGCAGGAAGAGTACACCAGGAAATTCCCCCCTTGCCGGATGAAGATCCTGTCTGGTGGTACGTCATTGTCACTATTACTTTCAAAGCAGTCATTGGGGATTGGTCGTATCAGTTCATTACCTAGATCCATGGAAAAATGTCGGTCGTCAACCGCCATTCCAATAATGGTGCCTGCGCCCAGAGTGATACTCCTAAGGTCGCTGTTATCCATCAATATTGGAATGGTGTTGTGTTCTACATTGACTAATGATGCTGGGTTTAACCCCAACCCCTGCTGTTGGAGATGGGCATTGAGGTGTACTGTAACGCTCACCTGGTTCCCCCGGAGGCGCAGGTCTTGATCTGGCGAGGATACTGTCTTCAGTGTTAGGCGCAGGGTTCGTTTTGCTCCCGGACTGGGCCCCCTTCCCACCGACAGTTTAAGCTGAAGAGTGAGATGTCTGCAAGGGTAAACCAAGGTATTAGTGTTTGGAAGGTTCGGAAAGTTCCTAGCCCCTCTCGCCCTTTCTTTCCCCGTGGAACTGGGTTGATATTGCGCTTACCTTATATAGGTAAATGCCGGGCTCTCCATCCTGCGTCTTGTGCAGGGGCGCTGGATCCAGTTGCTTCACTGGATGCGAGCTCTGCCTCTTGATAGCAGAGGATTTGCTGAGAGCGAAGACGCCGTTAATGCACGAGCGTGCCTTGTAAGTATTAAAGTTCCTTTTGCATTGTTCTCTTCTCTTTCAAAAGTCTTAAGTCTGTAAAGTCTATGTCTTTCCCTTTTCAGATGCTGTGACGATGAAGATTATCCTTCTAATGGCACGTAAGTAGAAAGACAGCACTAGCGCTGGAGAATGCTCCGTAATCTCTCTTTTGTCTTTGCAGGTGCTGAGGTGCAGCGCGAACAGATTGAAAGCGACGGGTAAGCAGTCTTGTAACTAAGCGTTACTAACCGATGTATCTTGCCTTGCAGGTGCCGGAATGCAGCGCGAGCTGAGTTGGAACGGGCGTAACACAGGTAAGCAGAACTTGTAGTTGAATATTACTGACCGATGTTCTCTCTCTTTGCAGATGTCGAATGCCGGAAGAGAAAGGCAGAAAAAGGCGCCTTGGATGCTGCTGTTGGATTAGGTAAGTAGATTCGCTGCCTTTACTTTAGCCTAACCTGTGCCTTTGTTTTGCAGGAGCTGCAGAAGACTGAAGAAGACTGAAGATTGGATTCCAGCAGGTTATTTCGTGTTCACAGGATCTGGAGCTGGAGGTTTCCTGGAGCTGACACGGTGAGCGTCCTGCTGCAGATGCAGAATAACGCGAAGCACGTGAAACCAATCGGGTGTGGTTTAAATAGCCTTCTGTAGTGCTTAGGCGTCTCCTTCCACGGCCCCACCCAGGTAAGAAAAGAGTTCCAGATTTCTAGAAGAGTTCCTGTGTTCTGCTTCCAGGGAGTGGCTCCTGCTCCACCCAGACAGAAAAAGTAGTTCCAGGCAGAGAAGGATCAGGAGACCAGTTAGCTGGTAAGTAAGCAGCATGGTCTGCTACAGGTAGGTCCACCAAGCACTCTTATCTAATATGAGCCCGGCGCTTCCTGTGCCGGGACCAGTCACCATCATGAGCCTGGCGCCACTGGCGCCAGGACAAGGTCCAGAGGGTCCCTATAGGGACTGGCTGGTTCCTGGGATCAGAGTCATGGGCCTGCTTCCAAGGTCGTGGGGCAAGTCCTGACCCCTTGGAAGCAGGGATCATGACAACACCCCCCCTCAAGGCCCCTCCCAAGGTTGACTTCTCCGGAGGTCTTGGTTTGTTAGGAAATGTCCGATGAAATTTCTTGATTAGTCGGGTGCGTGTACATGTTCTGCAGGTTCCCAAGATCTTTCTTGGGGGCCGTAGCCTTTCCAGTCAATCAGGTAGTGTAGTTTTGATTTGGAGATCTTGGAATCCAGGATATTTTTGATTTCAAACTCAAGTTCTCCGTCAACTAGGATAGGTTCAGGAGATTTAGTCAATCTGGTTTCTGGTTGAACTGGTTTTAGTAGTGAAACATGGAAGACTGGGTGCATTTTCATGCGAGGGGGTAAATCCAACTTGACCGCTACTGGATTTATTGTGGCAGTAACAGAGTAGGGTCCCAGGTATCTTGGGTTAAAGGTGCGTGGTCCCTTTAGGGGTAAATATTTGGTGGATAACCAGACTTGAGCTCCTATTTGGTATTGAGGGGCTTCCTTTCGATGTTGATCTGCTCCTTTCTTGTATTGTTCCTTGGCCCTTTGAAGGTGGGTAGTAGCTTCCTTGAAGGCTTGGGTGATGGTTGAATGTAGGTGGTCAACTGCTGGTGTTCCAAGATCCTGAGGTGGATCCAGGTTAGAGGTTCGAGGAAGATTACCATACAAAAGAAAAAACGGGGTCTTTCCGGTTCCAGAGTGGACTGAGTTATTGTAAGCATACTCGGCTATCCAAAGGATGTCCTTCCAAGTTCCTCCTGTCTGTTGCAGCATGCAGCGTAGGTACTGTTCCAAAGTCTGATTGGTCCTTTCGGTCTGACCATCGGTTTGTGGGTGGTGACTGGTGGAAAGCCTCACATCAATTTGAGCTAACCGACAGCAACTCCGCCAGAAGTGGGAGATGAATTGACTTCCTCTGTCTGAGATTAAAACTGAAGGAAAGCCGTGCAACCGAACGATGTTTTCAAGAAATTCTCGAGCCAGGATTGCTGCTGACGGTAACCCCTTTAGTGGGATGAAATGTGCCATTTTTGAAAATAAGTCTACGATTACCAGGATTGTATTGTATCCGGAACAGGGAGGTATGTCGGTGATAAAGTCAATGGAAAGGGTATGCCAGGGACGAGGTGGGATTTCAAGTGGTTGTAAGAGGCCTGCTGGTTTTTCCTTAGGACTCTTGTTCTGGGCGCACACTCCACAGGACATGACAAAGTTTCTGATGTCTTTTCTCCAAGATGGCCACCAAAAGTGACGCTTGACCTTTTCCGAGGTCTTGGCCATACCCGGGTGTCCTTCCATTAAGGAGTCGTGATAACAAGAGATGACTTGATTTTGTAAGCTGGTACAGGGTAGATAAAGTCGTTCCTTGAAGTATAATAAGTCGTTCTTTACTGTGAAGTCTTCCCCCTGAAGCTGCCATTTTTGTATGTCCGTTGGAGTTACAAGTTGTTTAACCTGGGTTTCAATTTCTTCAATGAATTGCATGCTGATCAAACCCAGGATTCTTTGTTCAGGAATAATAGGTACGAGCTCAGGGTTAAGCATGTGTTCCTCTACTCCGATTCGAGAGAGGGCATCCGCTTTACCATTCTTATTGCCTGGTCGGTAGGTGATTATAAAATCAAATTCGGCAAAAAATAATGCCCAGCGAAGTTGTCTGGAGGATTGAGCTTTGGCTGATTTAAGATACTGTAGATTACGATGGTCAGTAATGACAGTGACTGTGTGTCGGGCTCCTAAGAGATAATGCCGCCAGGCCTTAAAGGTGGACTTAATAGCCAACAGTTCCTTATCGGTAATGGTGTAATTGATTTCTGGGGCTGATAATTTACGAGACCAAAACGCCACGGGGTGCAACTGGTTGGTTTCTGGATCTCTTTGTGAAAGCACTGCTCCCATAGCAAGGCTGGAGGCATCGGTCTCGACGATGTAAGGTAGTTCCGGGCGGGGATGTTTTAAAATCGGGCGGAGGTAAATTTAGTCTTTAGCTCCTGAAAGGCTTGTTCTGCCTCGGTAGACCATTCAAAACGTTTGTTTTTTCTGAGGAGAGCTGTAATGGGTTGGACTACCCGAGAAAAGTCTGGAATAAACCTGCGATAGAAGTTGGCGAAGCCCAACATACTTTGAACCCCTTTTACAGATGATGGTGAGGGCCACTTGATTATTGCATCTACTTTCCTCGAGTCCATGTGAACTCCGTTAGGTGACAAAATAAATCCCAGAAATTCGACCTCAGTAACATGAAAGACGCACTTCTCTAATTTTGCAAAAAGTTTGTGTTTGCGGAGCCTCTCCAGTACTGCGGTTACATGTTTTCGGTGTTCTGCCTCAGAGGACGAATAAACCAGAATGTCGTCAATGTATACAACTACACACACATCAATGAGTTCACGGAGCACGTCATTCATAAAGAACTGGAATGCGGCCGGTGCGTTACACAACCCGAAGGGCATCACTTGATACTCGAACAGTCCATACTTGGTACGAAAGGCCGTCTTCCATTCATCGCCCTCCTTTTTTCGCACCAAATGGTAGGCTCCTCTGAGGTCTAACTTAGTATATATGGAGGCGTTTTTGACTTGGTCAAGTAGTTCTGGGATCAATGGCAATGGATACCTGTTCTTAATTGTAATCTGGTTCAGGGCACGGTAGTCTATACACGTTCTTAAGTCTCCCTCCTTTTTTGGCACGAAGAACAGAGCTGAGGAGGCCGGGGACATCGAAGGACGGATGAATCCGTTAGCCAGGTACTGGTCCAAATATTGCCTTAGGTGAAGATTTTCAGGTTCAGTAAGGGCACAAATCCGACTGCACGGAGGAGTGGATCCGGGAATCAGGTCTATCTGACAGTCGTATGATCTGTGAGGAGGCAAAGAATTAGCTTGGTCTTTCCGAAAGACATCTTGGAATTCCTGGTATTCAGGAGGCAGTTGCGGACTCTCAGAAACAGTTGCAGCTAGTATGGTGGAGAGCTGAGGGTAGCAGGTAGAAGCGCATTCTGGAAACCGTATTGTCTTTGCTCGCCAATCAATTTGAGGATTGTGTTTCTCCAACCAAGGAACTCCCAAGATGACTTGAAACTGAGGGGCCTTGATCACATCAAACACGATCTTCTCTTGATGCCCATCTTGGCTTACTAACGTTACTTCCATGGTGGTGTGAGTTACGGGTCCGGAAGCTATTTCCGTCCCATCCACGGTGGTAATGACGTCTTTCACCGTCTTTGGACAAAGAGACAGTTTCATCCTGGCGGCCAGCTCACAGTCCAAGTAATTCCCGATTGCGCCACTATCAATGTATGTTTTAATGGCATGCATACGATTAGGTTGTTCAGGACTCACGAGGACCATGGGCATGATGAAATGCGAGGTCAAAGAACTGGTTTTAACGCTCGGCAAGCGGACCTCTACACTTGCCGGGCGAGGTTGTTTCCCGGCTCAGAATTCTCGGTACCTTTATCAGACGCCCCTACTATCTTCTTCTTGGGCTTCACTGGACAATCTCGAAGAAAGTGCCCTGAGTTTCCGCAATAGAGGCATAATTGCAGTTGTCTCCTCCTTTCCCTCTCCTTTTGGGTTAAAGGTCCTTTTACACCCCCTATTTGCATGGGTTCCACGGAATCAGTTCCTTTCGTAGAACTTTGTGGCCCTGAAAAAAGTCAGGTTTCAAATCTGGATCGATCGGCTTTCCGATTCTGTAGTCGATGATCCAATTGCACTACCAGATCGATATATTCGGAACAGTCTTGTGGAGGATTTACCACTTGAGCCAGAACGTCTTTTAATTCCCCACGCAGACCTCTGTAAAACAGTGTGATCCTCTTATCCTCCGGCCATCTGGTTTCCACCACTAGTCTGTTAAATGATGCAATATAAGTCAGAAGATCTTGATTGCCCTGTCGTAGTGAAAGAAGTTCATTGTCCAAGGCCTGTCCCTGATAGTGCCTTGCGAACAGTTTCTCCATACTGGCTTGGAAGTCCTGGAAGTTATGGAGAATGGGGTCATCTTGAGACACTAAAGGAACAGACCAATCTGCGGCACTGCCACTGAGATAAGAGAGCACGAAGGCCACTTTAGCCTGGTCCGTTGGAAAAGCGGCGGGTCTGCACAAAAAGTGCAAGCGACATTGATTGAAGAACACAGCAAACCTTTTTGAATCACCTAAAAGCGTTCAGGCGGAGCCAAAGGTATATTTCCTGGTAGATTGATTGGTACTGGATTCGAGGAAGCTGGAGGAGCGTGGCCCCCACTTGGGGTTGGTAGAGGAGTTTGTCCAGCTTGGGCTTGCAGCAATTGTCTAGCCAAATCGTCTGTTCGCTCTTTGGAGACCACTAACTGCCTCCTTAGGGCATTTGTTTCCTGACGTGCAGCGTGTACTTCCGCCCTCAACTCCCCGAGTAATTGGGCCAACTGGTCTGTGTCTGAGGTTTCCATTGCGCCTGGGCGGGAATTTTGTGGTAAGGCTTCGCGTTCTGTAACGCTCACCTGGTTCCCCCGGAGGCGCAGGTCTTGATCTGGCGAGGATACTGTCTTCAGTGTTAGGCGCAGGGTTCGTTTTGCTCCCGGACTGGGCCCCCTTCCCACCGACAGTTTAAGCTGAAGAGTGAGATGTCTGCAAGGGTAAACCAAGGTATTAGTGTTTGGAAGGTTCGGAAAGTTCCTAGCCCCTCTCGCCCTTTCTTTCCCCGTGGAACTGGGTTGATATTGCGCTTACCTTATATAGGTAAATGCCGGGCTCTCCATCCTGCGTCTTGTGCAGGGGCGCTGGATCCAGTTGCTTCACTGGATGCAAGCTCTGCCTCTTGATAGCAGAGGATTTGCTGAGAGCGAAGACGCCGTTAATGCACGAGCGTGCCTTGTAAGTATTAAAGTTCCTTTTGCATTGTTCTCTTCTCTTTCAAAAGTCTTAAGTCTGTAAAGTCTATGTCTTTCCCTTTTCAGATGCTGTGACGATGAAGATTATCCTTCTAATGGCACGTAAGTAGAAAGACTGCACTAGCGCTGGAGAATGCTCCGTAATGTCTCTTTTGTCTTTGCAGGTGCTGAGGTGCAGCGCGAACAGATTGAAAGCGACGGGTAAGCAGTCTTGTAACTAAGCGTTACTAACCGATGTATCTTGCCTTGCAGGTGCCGGAATGCAGCGCGAGCTGAGTTGGAACGGGCGTAACACAGGTAAGCAGAACTTGTAGTTGAATATTACTGACCGATGTTCTCTCTCTTTGCAGATGTCGGATGCCGGAAGAGAAAGGCAGAAAAAGGCGCCTTGGATGCTGCCGTTGGATTAGGTAAGTAGATTCGCTGCCTTGACTTTAGCCTAACCTGTGCCTTTGTTTTGCAGGAGCTGCAGAAGACTGAAGAAGACTGAAGATTGGATTCCAGCAGGTTATTTCGTGTTCACAGGATCTGGAGCTGGAGTTTTCCTGGAGCTGACACGGTGAGCGTCCTGCTGCAGATGCAGAATAACGCGAAGGACGTGAAACCAATGGGGTGTGGTTTAAATAGCCTTCTGTAGTGCTTAGGCATCTCCTTCCATGGCCCCACCCAGGTAAGAAAAGAGTTCCAGATTTCTAGAACAGTTCCTGTGTTCTGCTTCCAGGGAGTGGCTCCTGCTCCACCCAGACAGAAAAAGTAGTTCCAGGCAGAGAAGGATCAGCAGACCAGTTAGCTGGTAAGTAAGCAGCATGGTCTGCTACAGGTAAGTCCACCAAGCACTCTTATCTAATATGAGCCCGGCGCTTCCTGTGCCGGGACCAGTCACCATCATGAGCCTGGCGCCACTGGCGCCAGGACAAGGTCCAGAGGGTCCCTATAGGGACTGGCTGGTTCCTGGGATCAGAGTCATGGGCCTGCTTCCAAGGTCGTGGGGCAAGTCCTGACCCCTTGGAAGCAGGGATCATGACATGTACATATGCGTCAGGATTTTGCAGTTTCTGTTCTCTTTTAATTATAATTCAGGTGGGAATAGTCGTGTCCGTCCTGGGATGGTGACCTCCTTCTCAATTTGTACTTCAACTGCATACAGGAGCAATTGGGTTGACCGAAATGCTTTTTCTGAATCATCAAAGTCCATGGGATTACCCTCTAGTCGGGATCAGGCTTTGAAATTTATCAGCTCCAAATTAATGGCAAACCGATTGAGAATGTCACTGCCTAAATAGAATGCAGCAGGGACATCTCGCACGACCCAAAAATTATATACTATGCTTTTGTTTCCAATAGAGATTTTGAGCATACACCTGCTAGGCAGGAGATGTTTGGAATTGGGAGTTTCCAGGCCCATTTCCCACTTATTGTTCAATTTAAATGTGGGAATGGCTGGATCTTTTGGGAGCTGTCGGACCATGGCTTGGCTGATGAAGCTCTTACCGGGCGAGAACAGGTTCCTTCCCCTCATTTAACTGCATACGGATGAATAACTGTACTCTGATTTTCTGAATATCAGCTAAACTTTGAGCTGGTTTTTCATCACTTTTGGCTATGGAAATGTGATTTTCAGATTGTGAAATTATACAGAATGACAGAGTGTTTCCTTCCAGTGTAGAATGCCACTTGAGACTGGACTCTGACACAGGGATAGTTTGGGCATAAATCTGTGTAGGAGTTTGGGAATCTGAAAGAAAACAATTGCACTCATAGATTCGAGGCGTTTCGAACTCCTCCTTTTCTTATTCTGGGCTGCCCCCCCATTTTTGGAGGCTGGCACCAAAATTGCTTTTGAGAGTTTGGTAACCCACTTTTAAGATTACAACTGAGGTGCTAAGTGCACCAACTTTACCACCATGGTGTAAACTACGTTTACACCATGGTGGATGGCGGATTTACCGCCCCATTACAAGGTGAGTGGGGCGGTAAATCCCCATTTCCCATTTTCCCTTCCCCATTCCCATTTTTGCCCCATAGGGCATAATGGGAGTGGGGAAGGCGCTAATTACGGCACCGTAAATTACGGTGCCGTAATTAGCACCAAGGTGCCTTAGCACCATGGAACTTAACGCCTGCAAAAAGCAGGCGTTAAGGTGGGAATCAGGCGTTAAGGGTTAACGGTGGCGTTAACCCTTAACGCCTGAGTTGTAATGAGGGCCTAAATGTCTTCTTGATGCTTATTCTGGGGTTCTTCCTTTAAGTCCCTTGGGACCCATTTTTCTTTGGGAGGAGTCCCCCCTTCCCTGAAGGAGAAGATCTTTTTCCCAGAATCCTCTGAAGATTCCTCTTCTTCAAATTGGAGGACACTAACTTCCTCCACAAAATGGGTCTTTTTGGGTTCTTTATTTCTCCTACCCCCACTCTGTTCCTTGGGTGGCATGTTTTCGGGGACAGGAGATTTTGGTTCCGGTTCCTGGGTGTCCAGGGGCTTTTCACGAGCGAGGAAGGAAGCTTCCTCTAGGGCTTTACACCGCACTTCCTCCCGTGTCTCCTCCTCTGGAACCAGGGAATCGTCAGGGTTCTTGCCCCGTCATTGTTCTGGGGTGCCAGATCCTTGGTTTGTGGGGATCTGAGCCGCCATGTTTGTCTGAGGGTTCTGTTGAACCCTCAACATGCAACCCAGATCCTGGGTTAGGTTCTGGACCTGGGGCTCCAGTTAGGATACCCGTTCCATCTGGTACGGGGCTCTCTGGTCAACCCGAGGTAGATCACGGGAAGGGTAACTATCCCTTCTCCCATCGTAACATGGATATGTTGAATTCTGGTAACCCTCCACCCTTAGCCTCCCCTCTCCCAATTTGGGTTGTCTGGGTTCCTGAAAGCGGGGAATGAAAGGAGGTTTGTCCTGCAGGTTAGGGTTTTGTGGGTATCAGGGAAAAAAGCTTAACCCAGCAGTTGGGGAATTCCTGCCCTCCTGGGGGAAGTTAGGAGGGAAGTTTCCCGGGGCAGCACTTCCATGGTTGGACCCCCCCTTGGGCCGGGGGAGTCCAGACATACCCCATGATTGGTCTGTTGCCTTTGTATCAGGGGCTGATATAATCAGGGGAGTTAGGGTCCCATTAGCGGGATTACCTCCCTGACTGCCACCTGTTTGTGACTGGACAGAAGGCCTTCTGGGTCTTGGATTCTGTTGGCTTTGCACAGGTGTGTTTTTAGGCTTCCCCATCCCTAAGTTTAAAATGGGGACAATCTTCACCTCTGCCATTTTAGCAGAAGCAGGGGTGTTGGCTGGCTTGGGGTTTTTAATTTAGATTTTTATTTTCTGCAGGTTTTTGGACCTCATAAATGCAGGTTGTCTGCTCTATGACCCAGTCCAGAGTCCTTTTCTCATGGAAGTCCCGCACCAGCTGGGTCATAATATACTTAGTGAGGGCATGAAAGAAGTTGGTTACAAACTCCCTGCTATCTGTGTGCACCCTCCTAGTTGTCTGTGCAAAGGCGCGTTTGAGGTCCTGTACAAACTCTTGTAGGGCCTGATCTTCCCCACACTGCAGATTGTAGGCCCCTTTGCGAGCCTCCTGGGGGTTTCTTTGGGCAGAAAAGTATTTCAAGATGGCCACCACATAGGTGGACCATCTTGTATGGTTCTGGTCCTCCAGTCCAGCAAAGAGCAAAGAAACTGGAGTATTCAGGGGAGAATGTCCAGGTTACATATTCAATACAGTTTTGGTTGTCTTTCATGTGAAAAGTGTCCGTCATCTGCTCATAGAGCTCCAGGTGTTCCCAAACAGAATCCTTCACATTTTATGGAAGGGGGTTATGACACTCCTAAGGGCCTTAATCTGCCTAATGGGGTCTTTGGTCATAACTCGCTTGAGTTTGTTTGCTTTCTTTGGCTTAGTCACCTGAGTCCACTCACTTTCAGACTCAGAGGCGCTACTAGTTGAGGTCCCCTCTTGATCATCTAGGCCCTCCTAGATTCTGTGAGCTGGAGAGGGGCCCGCAGAATGGTGAGGCCTAGTTCTAGTCTTCTGACTCCTCCCTACTCCCATGGTTGGCAGAGTATTTCCCCCACTGCCCTAATTGGGTAGAGGTTTTCAGGATGCCCTTTTTGGGCCTCATTTCATTGGGTTTTTCATGGAATTGGAACAACTGGTCCCTTGGAAAGTAATATTTAAGTGGATCTAATGCCCTAACCCTCCCCTCATAGGAGACTTCCTTGTCAGAGACATCAGCCTGAATGTTTGGGTATCTATACAGGGACGCCCTTCCATTACTTTCTGTGGGGCGCTGACCTGTCAGTTCCATCATGCTGGGTCTATTGAATTCTGCTGGCCTCATGGTTTCTGGCTCACGTGAACCGGTAGACATGAAGCTAGCAGTGTTCACAGTATTAAATGGGTTGGAGTACCTTAGCATACAGGTCCTTATACTATGACCCGGGGTTACCCTGTCCCTCTCTACCTGTTCGGGGTCTCTCCAGTTAAGATTAAATCTAGAACCCTCTTGCTTCAACCTTGTTAGTTTCTCCTTTTCAGCCCCTGCTTCTAGATGAAAAGCAAAGATCTGAGCTTTTTGTTCAGCTCTCAAGGCTTTACTGGCCTCTATGACCCGCTCTTGCGCTGACTTGTTTGTTGAGCCCATCATTCTTTTCACAGAGAGCCTCATTGTCTCTCTGTGCTTCCTGTATAGTCTGGGAATACTGGGACAATTTATACTGCAGGAGACTCACCTCCTAAGTTTTAGCATCTTTGGTCTGGGTGTTCTCTTCCAGAGCACCCTCTACCCATCTGGCGTGCTCCAGTAGCTCCCATACTCTGTTTTCAGTTCATTTAGCTCCTGGAGCACCAATTCACTCACCTGTAACTCGGTTTTTAACTTGCTTATTTCCTGGTTTAGGGCGTCTTTCTCTTGATTTAGGGTGCCCCTCTGTTCAGCCAGGTCATCCCTTTGTTGCCTGACGATATTTAATTTCTGGCGCTCTTCATCAAATTCTGTTTGAGAGTGGAGGTCTCTCAAGATTTACTTATTATTTCCTCTTTCAATTCATCTATCATGGTTATTTGTGCTGAGCAGGACCTGTTATATGTTAACTGTTGAGTTATCTTCTGTTGACTCTCTTCTAGAGATTCAAGCTTCTCCTGACACTCTATTGTTGCTGCTTCTAGTTGGGCCTCTTGGCCTGCATTATTTTGCTGTTGGCAAGCTGAATACTCTTTTAAATTTATGATGTAGTTTGCAGATTCTACCTCCAACTCTTGGCTCTTTTGTAATGTTTGTTCCGCTAAACTTAAATCAATCTGGATTTGGATTTTATTTAACAGTTCAGATTGATTCTATGCTAACATTTCATTTTCCTCCTGCCTTTCCTGCATCACTCCCATGTGGAGATACAGGTAGGCCGTGAATCTGGCAATTTTTCTTTGCTCCTCTTTAATTTTTTGGGTCATATATAGCTTACTCAGAGTTTAGTGTAATAGGCCATCGTCCTGCCATGTATCCAGTCCATGGCAGTGACCTGTTGGGTTATGTCTTGTAGCCAGACTTTCTCATCCTGTTCTGGCCACTCACCTCTGATAAATAGCTTGTGCAGAATGTGCTCCCAAGCCATATTGATCTCTACTGGAACAGCATTTTGGCAATGTTCTTTCTTTATTAATTATTTCGGGGGACTGATATGCAAATGGATATTTCCCATCTGTGAAAGGTACAGTGAGCAAAAAGCGTGTGCTGCAAACTCTCATCTCAGAACAGGTCATCATGCCATGTTCTTTCTGGAGAGGAGCGCCTGCTACCTTTTTAAAAAATATTTACAAGGAACTTGGGGTTGGTCACCCTGAGTTACCTGGGGGCAACGAGACGTGGACTCCCTGCTCACTGTGCTCGGAGAGACACAGCTTCACCTCACTGATGAGGCCCAACAAGGCTGAAACACATGCATGGGTTGCTGTTGGTACTCTTGTTCAGAGAGGAATTGCCATAGCATTTCCGTGCTGGACTGCCCATGTGGGCAGGACAAAGACTGATATGCAAATGGATGTTTCCCCTCTGTGAAAGGTACAGTGAGCAAAAAGCGTGGCAGGTTTTGAAACATGTTGCATCAAATAACACGTTGGGAATTTTGCAAACTTTCCCTCCTGAAATTACCAAAACGTTTTTTAATAAAAACGGGTGAAAGACTGTAAATTGCAATGTGGTTTTTGTGTTGGGGTGTAGCTATAGATCAAAGGTACAATATGGAAATTAGGTATCTAGCTGGTAATTTGTGTGAGTTATGCAAGATCTGGAAAGGTGCATTTTGAGTAAAATGGTGCGGTGAAAAAGGAAGGGAAATCAGTTTTGACAAGAACAGTTTTACTCTACACAGGAGCATTCAGGCTAGGATCCAAAAGAGGGACACCGTAAGCTCCAGGGTTGATTCATGAATTAAACCCTAGTTCTCCAGCACTCTCCCTGGTGGAACCAGTCCGATCACTCGAAATAGGATTAAATAGTTTAGGATTTACACAAGGCAGAATTACTACCGAGATGGCGCTAGCACAAGAAATCAAAGGCAGGGTTTCAAGAATAATTCTGACAATATTACAAGTTATAAGATAAGGATAGGATGACTTAGAGAGGGGAACTAAGGACAAGGCAAGGCAAGGTATACCAGGGATTTCTAGGGTTTCTATTGATACTGACAGTCTACTTTTTAGTCTTGGATTCTGGACGGTCAGTGTTCTGCTAACAGAAACATACAAATGGACCAGTAGAAAAGGGAATGGTGCACATTACACCTTTATCTTTTTATATTCAATGTTTTAAAACATATTAAATCACACTTCGCTCAATAACCCCTTGGTCAATAAATCATCTATTTCCATATGTAAATGTCCTCCACTGGGATAGCAGATGGCACTATCTGTGCTTTAAGCAATTACACATGTTCATAAAAGTCTACATATGTTTCGGTTGACTAATTGAACATCTTAAATCCGTTCTCTCAGTAAAGCAACCTTCTTCAGGACTGTAATAGGGAATTTGAATCAATCCCCTGTTACCAGGAAAGGTGAGTTCCACTGCTCAAAAAACACACAGAAACAGGCGTGTGTGTTGTCTTTATCTCAAAAATGTAGAGATACCATATCGATAATCAGACAGAGAAGACTCCTTCTTAACTTGGCCAAAACTCAACACGAGTACATCAAATCCAGAGATACCTCTAAATTTCATCTACATGCATTGTTATTAGGCATTTATTTCCTAATTCTGAAAATGTTGGTATCTGCATGCGGGGCATACCGTCTGCATTAGTATGTCTTCATATAAGATATCCTTTTCAGGAGCTAGACCTCTTTCGTTCTGTCTCGTCTCCCGTCCACCTTTGTTGTGTGCGACCGCCATCGCATGAAGAGTTCCCAGCGTTCTGGTCACCGCACAGATGTGGTCTAACAAGGGATAGCCAGACAAAATAAGTGGGACAGGATCTGCTGGCAGGGACTGGTTAGCGGGTAAAACTTCTGGATTGGCAATTCTAGTTACTGGATAATATAGGTCATCAAGGTAGCAGGATGGCAGTAGCATGCAGTGAGTGGCAGCAAGCCAACTGGACCAGGATGCCAAAAGTAACACAGTTTTCTCCTGGTTAATGGGAGATTAGTGTTTTTCTTATATTGGAGGCCTTGCTGGGAGTGGGGTCAGCACTGTTTGGGTGTTGCAGTGGACCCTGGAGTAGGATCAGCAATGCTTGGCCTTGTAGTTGGAATCTGGAGTCTGGATAGATGGATCAGGAACAGGACGCTGGCACAGGAAAATCAGGAAGAGTGTGTGTGTCTAGGGTCTTGTCAGGGACCCTTATTTATAGTGCAAAATGACATCATCAAGCTAGTGGCTGCGAAGGGTTAACTATGCATGCCCCTAAACTACATGGATTGGGCAAGGGTGCTAGTCTCCACCTTGCTCTCAACTGGTTGCCTTTCAAAGGGAATGATGTCAGGTTTATGAGGTGAGTCCACAATGTCCAGAACTCCCACATTTACTTTACTTAAAATCCAATTTTGCCAAAAACATACATTTACCCAATTGCAATTTCTTGACAAATTATACACACACGTTACATGTTATGTGCAGCACGGATCAGTCCAATCTTCCAGTCTGTGCGACCTTGTTTCGCCCTTCTGATACATTTTGGTCATTTTACACATGAAAGATTTGGTCTAAAATTCCATAACTTTGTACACAGATGTGTATTAACCCCAGGGATGTATGTACAAAATGTTATGTTTGCAACATTAATACTTTTCTTGGAATCTGTCATACTTTGTAACTTCTGTTCCCCATGCATCAATTAGTTCTACCAAGTTTTAAAATAAAACCTGTAAAATTAGATTTGAAGCTGCAAACCTTTTACATTTTTACTAATTCTTGCTGCTGAGATAAAAAGTATTTAAAGTTTCTTTATAAAATAGTCTTTGGTACCAAAAAGCAGGCCATTGTCACTAGAAGCTTTTCTTTAACTTCAACAGCTGCCAACTGCCATGTCCTTCAAGACAAAGTGGGGTTCTCATCTTAATTGAATGTTTTATTGCCCCCTTACACTTGACAGGTTACTGTCCCAGGACTTGTCACAGATGAATGTCACTGACAAGTGTGTGAACTTTCTTTGTCCTGACCCATTCAAAGTTGGCATTTTCACTTACGTGTCCTGGATTTTTGGTGTGTCTCCCTTCCTTGGGGAAGTTTCATGGCTGGCAACTGGAATGACTCGTTTTTCTGAAAGCTTGCAAATCCAGACGATGGGCCTCATTACAACCATGGTGGTCCAGGAACTATGGTACCGGTAAGCATGCTGGTACTGTAGTTCCTGGACCACCATACTACGTACTCTGCTCGCGGGTGCCGTTTCACTCCCCAGGTTTTACCTGGTGGGTGCAACGGCACCCACGAGTAGAACACATCGGATGCACTGGCACAACTCTGAATGTGCCGGTGCATCAGATGTCCCCATCCCCATTCAGCCCTATGGTGCAGAATGGGGATCGGGACGCCCTTGATTCTGGCACCCAAACATGGGCAATTACCAGGTCCACTGAGCTTGGCATGACATGGTTCTTTCCCATTCGCGGGTGCCGGATAAAAATGCAACTCTGGCAGGATCAGTGCCCTTAATAAGGGCACGGCTACCGCCAGAGTTGTAGTGAGGCCCCATGTGTTTTAATATAATTTCTTATTGTGGGTCCTGAATTAAAACAATCCTGTGAAAGAGATAGCTTATGTGTGTATTATCACCACTAACATAATCCCTTTACATTGCTAGGTAAGCAGGCTTTCATTCACAATTAATTTTTAAACAGGCCAATTATTTCTTCAGTCAGCAAAGCCCATTTTTCCACATGTGTTAAAACTGCTGGCATTTCTTTCTTTAAATTCGGGTTGGCAGCTCCCTGAGATGCCCACACTGTCTTTGATGCTGTAGTCATTTCCTTGAATTCAGGAGTTTTATCTAAAGTATAGATACATCTGACACTGACCTGGCTCAGAGAGTTAAAGTCTCTTTGAACTGCTGAGCCTGGATACATTTGGAAGAAATAAACGTGTGTTCCAGTGAGCGTAAAGCTGAAGTTGCTTATTGATTTCTCTCAGAGCTGGTTTGACTGGTCCTGTCACTCAGGAATTATGCCTGGTTTTGGTGAAGCACAGTGAAGTATACTGGGCTTGACAGGGCCTTTTGAACCACAGTGGTTTCAGAATGAACAGATGGAATTAGCATCAAAGCAGCATTTTGAAAGGGTGAAAATGTTTCATTTTGAATGGTAATTTTGGGTTTTCCGCCAAGCAGTGCTGCCTATTCATTTGATTCCATATATGTTTCAGAACACACTGGCATATTTTTTCAGTGTGTCCCCTTGTTCCATCTTGCCTGAAGTGGGCTATGGTGCAGCCATTTTTTGTTGCTGCCAAAATGCAGTTTTGAGGTCCTGGTGCACACAGGACCCAGCGCAGCCAGGTTGCTGTTTCTTGCGCAGATGCAGCTTAGTGTTGTGAGGCAATGCCGTTGAGTGGGTCAATATATCCCACACACCCATTCTCAGTGCAGTTTACTTCTGTGTGCAAAGCACATCAAGCGATAAGTGACTCGGAACTGCGACCTACAGGATCATTGATTTTCAATAATTGATGTTATCATGTCTGTCTACAGAACCTGTGCGGTGTGCGGGTACTTTTTGCTGGTCCCTAAAATGTATTAAAAAAAAGAAATCATTACCTATCAAGCAACTTTGAATGAAATCCCTCCCACAACCACCTTCCATACATAGCCCTTACTCCAGTTCCCTACTGAAAATCACTTCCACCGTTGATGAAAAAGAACTGATGGTCCAAAACGCAAAAATGGCCCCGCCATCCAGAGATGACAAACAAGCTTATATGAGCCATGCCAAAATGAATTCATCATGTTTTAATTAATTAATTAATCTTTTGTAACACTGTCTGTAGATTCCATTTAAGGATGTGCACAAACCAGCTTCCGGTCCGTGCTACCTATGGCCAGAGGTGGAATCTAGCTCGGAAGATAGATTCTTGGTATTTGTACTATCCCAACAAAGGTGGAGACTGTGAAGAACGTACTAACTCAATGCCCACGGTAGGGGCCTCTTTATATGACAACATTGGGCAAATGTGTTCATAATTTAAACACGATTAAGTCTGAGGATTGATGGGTAATTTGTTTGAATTCAACCTGGTCACCTTGCACTTAGCACTTTACAGGCTGTGGAATAGCAAAGGATATTATAGTGGGGCTGTCATGGGAAATGTAATTTCTGACTACCAAAATGATTATTGTTTCAAACGTTTTCAACTTTTTAAATGCCTTAAAATGTGCCAAAATGTGGAAATGATGATGTGATTTATGCACTTTGTAACTATACTCTGCTTTTACTTTTACTTTAAGCACACATTTATTTGGTTTTGATTGATGAAATGCACTTTTCTGTATGCAATTTGAGGTATATGCATGTGCAAAAAACGAATATGGATGTATTCATTGGAAAGTTCTCGGTAGAACTATGTACAATAAATAAATATACTACCGAGTGCAGACAAGGAATGCAGCGATTTATGTTTCTGTATCCATGCTTTGGAAAATGAAAGTAGAATTAAGCACTGAGATTGTTTCAAGTTTTAAGAAAATAGGTTTTCAAATTTTTACTCCAAACAAATATTTTCGGGAAAATAAATTCAGCTACTCTGCACACTCAGTAAGTGTTTTACAATTTCATATACAGGATTTTTTTAAATGTTTACTTTACAGTTCTTTGTTCTTTTTTGTATCATATTCCATTGTGTAGCACCTACGTGTTTAACACGCTATGCATTGTTATAACATAAGAACATAAACATGACATCAATATATGTAGGACTTTTTGCTCATTCCAAGTCGTTCACAATATTTTAAGAGGAGCAATGTAAAGCTGTGTTTACTTTACAGGCATTCGGTATAATGCACATGAATGGCAAACAGACATTGGGCCTCATTACAACCTTGCCGGTCCGGATACAACGGTACTGGTAAGCATGCCGGTACCGTTGTATCCGGACCGGCAAACTCTGAGTTGTGCTCATGGGTGCCTTTCAATGAAAGGCACCCGCGAGCACAGCATGTCGGAGGCACCGGCACTGTTGTAAATGGTGCCGGTGCATCCGATCTCCCCATTCCCATTGAGCCCTGTGGGGAGGAAATGGGAATGGGGAAGAATTTTTTCCGGCGCAAATGGGCCAATACCGGGTCCGGCAAGGGCGTAATGACCTGGTAATTGCTAATTTCTGGTTGCCAGAAAAAAATGAATACCAGCGACAGCCGTGCCTGTATTACAGGTTTGGCTACCGCCAGCCTCGTAATGAGGCCCATTCAGCTGAATTGTTGCTTCATCCCTTCTACCTGTGTTTCTCTACCCAGTTTATTGATTTAGATATTTATTTTCTGTAATAATTTGCTGTAAAAAAAAAGCAGTTTTAAATGGAATTAAAATAATAAAGAAAGCTTTAATAACAAACTCCAATCGTGTTGCTTTGTCCTTCGTTTATCTGCTAATCGTCTGATACTAAGTCCATCAAAACGAAAAATATTTTAATATTACACCTACCATTGTCGTAACCTTATACATTAGCCTGTAAGCTTTCAATGCCCACATTAGCCCGCAAGATCACCCCGCAGCCAAAGAATTGCCTTGAGCATAAGTTGTATCTATTTGGGGGAGTTTGGGGGTGTTACCTCGAACCGATTGCATTTCCGTCACCTCTCATATGCTCCATCATGTACTGGCGCGGGCACTGCCATACTTCTTGGAGGGTAAATATGACAGCAAAAGAGCAGAACTGCCTGTGATACAGATTATATTGCACACCGTAAATTACACTGTCGCCACACTTATTTGATTCTGTCAGAACAGAAATCTCATTCACACTGTAAACGCAGCTTGCATACTTGTCTTCTACTCTAACAACTGAAAACGTCATTTGCATAATACGTTTAGCTGGAATTGCTGAAAGATGGCGAGATGGAAAATAAATTAGCTGCAGGCGAATTTTTGTTTCTAAGTCTCTGCAGGAAAACAAAATCCCTTCATTCTCACTGTGTGGCAGAGTATTAACAGAACGTCCGTATGTGCAATGGGACTGGACCACAGCAGAGTATTAGGACAACGAACATTTAAACATGCTATGTCATTAGTGAGTAGTAGGTTGGGCAGGTTATATCAACGCAGTATGTTAGGTGACACAGAAGTGGCAAAAGCATGTGTAAACCATTACTCTAGGAAAACAAAGGCATGGAAAAGTATTGACTATGCAGAACTAAACGACCCTATGTACGCAGTCACAGAAAAATGCTGAATCTTAAGATAACATACTACAACGAAATTAAAGCATTGCCAATCAAGATAAAACAAGCATACGCATTTTGCAGGCACTGCCCATTTTGAAGGCAGTACCTGGCCATAAGAAGGCAATTGCTAGCAAAATATGACAGGGACTGGCTAATGCATAAACATCAGCTAAAACTGTGCCAATGTTTGCTGTTAACAGAAATTCAGTGCAGTGTCACACATATTGATTATAAACCAAGTTCCTGCATGCACACTTGGTTAAGACTGAAGAGCAAGTATTTAGTTGTGAATACGCCAATACCTTGCAGAGGACTGCTTAGAAATAACGCAGGCTTCCACTTAAAATCACATAGCGAGGTGATAGAGATCACAGGGTGGGGTTTAGGTGGAGAGAGGAGGTAATGTTTGAAAATGGTTGCAGGCACTAGGATGGCCATCACTGGACAGTGGGTGGATAAATAAAAACAATCACCCGTGTGTCCCCCCTCAAATCCCATCTCTCTCCTAGCTTCACTTCTCAAGCCAATAGTTGCAGCTTACAGGCAACGCTCATACCACCTCCTAAAACTGTCATCTTTCGATTCTAGAGCTCACAAGTTTCAAGTGATCATGGGTGAGAAGGCTATTCTTGACTGTTTTATTTTCCCTTTGAATCCTGCAACTTGTCATTTTTACTTTCTCATTTCAAATTTAGTAAAACTACACATCCAAAAACAGGCTTGGATGGCTTTCTCATATCTCTCACATGGGGCCTCATCACGAGTCTGGCTGTAACCCTAAAATGCAGCGGTAGCGCTATTACCGCCGCATTTAATGGTCCGCCAGATCATGGCTTTGGCGGATTTCCCCCCAGCTTTGAGCTGGGGGGAAATCCGCTGCAAATTTGCCGATTTTCGGCGCGATTACCACTGCCGGGAAATCCGCCGGCGATAATAGCGCAAATTTTCCCCATTGGGCCAATGGGGAATGAGGAATTCCCGAATGGGCGCAATGGGGAATGGGCAATAACCCTTCCGCCAAACCCATGATCCGGCGCTAATAGCGCCAGGGGGTTTGGCGGTAGGGCTATTAGCGCTGGTGCTAATAGCACCAGCATTACCGCCCAACTCGTGATGAGGCCCATGGTCATGGGAAACTTCAGCGATATGAAATTTGACCACCCTGCCACTTTAAGAGAGTTAAACATTGAAGCTCTGACTACTTTACCAGTGAGCTCAAACATACTTCAAGCTAGTATTGTGATTTGCCTCTGAAAACCAATGGTTACAGTGTTATATTGGAATTTCCTCTAGCTATTTTTCTCTACCACACCCAATCCATCCTCTCAAACAGGGTACATCGAAAATAAAGAGTCACTGTAAGTGTTTCAGGAGAGGTTTTGGGAAATTCACCGATATGACATCTGGCCACTCTAAGAGCAGTCACAGAGAAATGTGTGCATAGGTGAGACACAATAGGAATGGAGCATGCAACAAACAGAACACACATTGTATGATTAAATAATCAAGGGCTGGGAAGTATTTACCTTTTCAAAGCAGCCACTGTAAAATTCTCCCTGCCCATCATCTACAAAATGTTTGCACCAATAATAGCAAAAATATTCAGTATCTAGTGATAAAGTCGCCTGGGTAATATCGCCAGGGGCAGCATTTCCCCAAATTTGCAATCTCACGAAAATCAAGCACTTTACCCAAATATTTTAAGACTGGAGTCAGAATAGCATTTAGTAACCATCGTACAATATGTGAGGGAAGGTGTGTATGGGTGCAGGGAATCAAATCGCCTACCTGGCGACTTTTTCCCAGGGGACATTTTCACATAGAACTAGATATTAAGGTAACGAAGACCAGGATTGAATACACCATTTTGATATTTCATTGGATACATCCTATTTGTTGAGAAACATATACCTAATACAATGTAATGATGATGTGCAATAAGCACTGCCGGTTTAAAATTAATGATGAGCATTCCAAACTCAAAACTTGTTCTTGTACCTAGAAAGCATGGCTGGATCAGCACATTTTAAGATGGGAATCTGCTTCATATAATAGGCAAATGAAATTGCATTGCTTTGCAACTCCCATACGCCCACATGTTAGGAGTGAATAATATATGAAAGTCAGATAAAATTGTTGGCTTTATCAGTGGATGTTTTTAACAGTGCAAGGAACAGCTGTAAATCAAGGGGGCTAAAGGCACAATAGGTTAAGACATGTATATTACCCCAGTAGCCCATTTTAAAGGTGACATTAAGCCATTAACTTGTGGCAGAGAGATTAGATACAATACCTTCAGGCCAACATTTGATTGCACTGTTTGATGAAGATAGCTCGAAGATATTCCAGGGGGATGAGTTTTGGGTGGAGAGTGACAGGTACTGGGCGGAAATGGCCATATGAATTTGCATGGCCTTGGGCTGTCAATAGGTGGGTAAATAACCAAACAACACCTACAAGATGTGTGCCCCTCATCACATGCCAACTTCCCCAAGCTGTACCCCAATGAAAGAGTTTCAGCAAGAGTGAACACCATAGAGAACTTAGAAACACAACTGTCTTTTTATTTTATTTGTGACTAGCTGTCCCCAGCCACGCATTGCTGTGGTTCAGTCTGGTTAAATGGAAAAGAAAGAAAAGAGAAAGCACACGTTTGTAATGGTTTATAGTTAATATTTCGAATAAAATTATTTCGAATGCAAAAATGTCGAAAACATTAAGTCGAATTTTTTTTTCAAATGTTTCATTTTTTGGATTTTAAGGGGAGGTTCCCCCAAACCCCTGTTTTTTTATACTTTATTTTACTTACCAAAACCCCCCAAAAAAATGTATTAAATAAAAAAATTAAACATTCAAATTTTTTTTTCGAAAAAATTAGTTTGACATATTGACTGGAGACTGTTTGTAATATGTTTAATTTCACAATACTTGTGGGTAGTTTTTAATGGCTCTGGCGGTTCTCCAAGTTGAGGCAGTTTAATTTTCCAAGCAGCACAACACATTCCTTTCATTTCTCCATCAAATTTCAGAGCGTTCCAATAATGACATACTTCAGTTATGGTGCCAATGAGAACATGCCGGCTCAAACTATAATCCTCAGCTGGGCTGGCCACACAGTACACCAATTTGATATCATCACATTTCTTTAAAAAGTGGAGTGCTGCATTAACATTGTGACTATCATTTGTAATAAATAACGAGAATAAGAGCCTACGTCATCTCAGGAGGATAGCTCAGGGGCAACATGCTCCCCTTGGAAGCAAGATGACACAGAGCAACACAGGTTCAATCCCTGGGTCCGTGCTTAGAAACCTCTGGGTATTAAGTGCGTTATAAATAACCAATCATATCATATCATATGTCTAATGGCCCGATAATCATTACAGAAAAGTAGAAAATGCATCAGCAGTTCCTCCGCTAATAGACATACAGGGCACGGACTGTTCCTATTGGGGACCAAATTCTTTGTGACACCTGCCAGATTTAGGTTAGACACTCTGTACCTTATATACAGATTACGAGAAAACTGAAGCCTAACCATGTCTAGAAAGTTTTCAAACCCCTGACCTGTCTTGCTTGCCAAGTAGTGGGTGCCCCCTGAGAAGATTCCCACATCCATTCACTAGGTCGTTCTCCATGATTGACCGAGCAATGTGCTTGGCCTTTGTGCGTGCTACATGGGTTGTTCCCTGTGGGTTCTGCCATAGGTCCAGCAGCTCCAATTTCACCAATAAACATTTAACATGTTGGTACCATGGGAGGGATCTCCCGCTTTCCTCCTCGAGGATGTGGGATAGGTCGTCCCGGTATATTTTCAGTTCTGGTGTTGACCAGAGCCTCAGCCAATAGAATACTGGTGTACATTTGGCTTTGCTCTGTATAGATCTCAAACCCAATTCCATGTATAATGTGGGGTCAGGGATGGATTTAAGGAGCCCCAATAGTTTCTTTAAAATAGCTCTCTCTGCTCGGCCTAATTTATTACAGTCTGTGCTACCCCACATTTTGGTCTGGTACATAGCTGCAGATTTTACCTCAGTGGAAAATGTTCTAATTGCAGGTGAAAGCGGGCCTTGGCCATGTGCTTAAACAAATCTTAGAATGCCCCAGCCAAATTTTTCTATATTTAAAAAGTATTGACCCACTTGCAGAAGCCAATTCCTGTGGTTATTAAACCTTAGGCCGAAGTTATCATATTCCTGCAATTGTTCGAGGGCTGTAGCATGTACCACCAATTTCAAAAATTTACAAAATGTAGAGCAGGAAAAACAACACTTTTCTTTCAGCCATATTTATTTCCAGGCTAAGCTCTGAAAATGTTTCCACAAACGCCTCCATGATAGGTGATGGAGCTAATATAACAACATTGTCAGCAAAAAGCAACAGTGGCTAAATCTCCAGTCCCAACTTAGGTGTGTCCAGGTATTTCCCTCTAATGTATTTTACCACCTTATCGATGTACACCAAGAAGAGGAGGGGGGCCAACATGCATCCCTGCCTTATCCCTTTTGATAATTCAAAGGAGTCAGTTAACTCCCCACCCATTTCCCTTCTGACATTGGCTGTATTCCCAGAATATAGTTGGATAAGTATTTGTAGACGGGCAGGCGGGATTCCTCTCATTTCCAAAATTCTCCATAATGTTGATCTTGACACGGAGTCGAACGCTGTCCTGAGGTCGAAGAAGGCTGACTATAACTTCATCTTCCTCAGGACAGTGTACTTCTGCGTTATAATATGCAACCGGAACACGTGGTCTATAGTACTAATCAAAGCTTGGGACCCCGATTGTAGGTGGTCAATGATCTCGTTCTGGGAAACCAATTCCTGGAGGTGCACACATATTGCCTTTGAACAATATTTTCGAAGTGGAGATGAATGTATTTGGATGGGAAGACAATAGAAGTATATGTGTTTAAGCTCAAACCACAATGTAGTCCTATATATGTAGAATGACAAAGATTGTATGGCATTATGGTGACATTAGCACCTATGCTTGCACAATTTCTCTTCTTAACATTTTCTTTCCTTTGCGGGTGGAGTAAATGGAAATAAACCATGCAGATCATAAGTAAAATAACACATCATTATGTTGGTATCATACAGTCATATGGATAAGCAAAACCATTAATATCCAATTATGGTGACAACGAAAAGGACGGAATGTCTGAATAAAAATTACCAACCCCACCCCAATACCTAAAACACACACCACAAAAAGTTCTAACAACCAAAAATTTGAACTTTTCGTGGTATGTGTTTAGGTGTTTTTGGTGAGGTCCGTATGACATTTTTTTTTAAAAGGCAGCAGGGGCCGGGGGATGTGTCCCTCGCAACACCCTGCTCACTACAGTGAGGGGGGGTGGCGGGGGACACACCCAGCCCTCCACCAGAAGAAAAACACTCCTCTCACTGCGGTGTCCCCTGAAACACTCCTCTCACTATAGTATACAGTATAGTGAGCGGGGTGTCGCATGGGACAACCCCCGCAGCTCACACAAGCAAAAGTTTTTTTTAAAAAAAGAAAAGAAAAGGACCCTGCGGCGCCGGTTCCCGATAAGGGAAGTGAAAGGGAGCCTGCGCCGCAGGGACACAGCATGTCTGAAGGAAAGATAAGTAGGTGGGTGGGGGCGTGGTGGGGGTGTGAGTGAGGGTGTGTGTTTGAATCTGTGTAATTTGTATTGGAAATGTTTGCATGGGAAATGTACGAACATTTTGTATTGCGTACATTTCCCATGCAAACATTTCAGTTGCAGGTAATTTACCTGTGGCAAATCCCGTAGATCCAGTGACAACACTGATGTAGAACGTGAGAGAGACATTTTGTACATATTGCTTTTTGATCAGCTGACAGCCACATCCCCCACATATCTCCACATTATTTTGTACCCAATTAACCTTTTAAACATGCCATACCACATGTTTGCTGTGAGGGGCACGAATGTGTGGTGTACACATCCTTTGAAGCCTGTAATAGTTCACGCACCTGTCACTCTATGAAGCAGGGTTGAAAACCAAGCAAGTGATATGATATGATTGTTTATTTATATAGCGCTTATACACAATGTGTTTCAAAGCGCTTCAAGGCAAGGGAGGGAACAAGGGAAAATACACCCACATTCTTACAGGCCATGAACAGTAAGGATGTGAAATTAACTATCGTACTTGCCCTGACCACATTTCAGATAGTGCAAGAGCTAAAACATAGATAAGGAAGGGAGGGGGAGAGTGGGAAGGAAATGGAAACAGACATGCGACTACCGTACTAGGCCTGACGCCATTTCTGGTAGAGCCGGAGAAAAACAAAAGGTGAGGGAGAGGGGTGCAGAAAGGGAGGGGAGGAACAAAACAAGCGACTTTCATACCAGGCCTGTCGACATTTCAGATAGTGCTGGAGGGGTGGTGGGGAGGAAAAAAACAGTAATGGGAGGGTGGAGGAAACAGACGAGTTATATACTCGGGTTCATAATATGAATCTGAGTCATGCTTCATCTATTGGGAGAATGTCTCACCAACTGTGTGATCCCTCAGTCAACTAGATCTCACGATATTAGCTGCTCAGGCATGGATTTTTTCGGTGACCTCATTTATTTTGCCCATTTCATGTTTCTGTACGTTCCTACATCTTCTCCATCACCAATACATTCAGCACCATTATTGTGTACTATTATTCAGTTGCAGTGCAGCAGAGATGTCACACAAGTTTACATTCTTGTTCTGCTGGATTATCCACCTCACATCGCCCGCTGCCCATGTGTCTCTGTGATGAAGTGGAGACGGGCCGCAGAACACCGTGCAGGAACATCCAGTACCAATGCAACAGCAGAGATGCACAGGCAAGCGTGACAGTGTCAGCATGAACAAGAGGGAGCAAAGGAAGTACAGTGCACAGTGACAGTAGAGATGGGGTGCTCCGGATACAGAAGCAGATATGGGTGTGATTGATGAGGGCTGCAGGGAATGAAAGGAGGGACTAACAGATTCTTTTCTCTGAAATAGGAAGCAGAAGAGCAAGAGAGCTTTGTGTGGGTGTACTAGAGGCAGGAGAACACCATGGGAGAGAGAGTCTCGACAGCGAGTGAACAAAGAGTTTAAATGCACTGGCAGGGGCAGAAAGTTTCAGGCCTGTGTTGAGGGTCGAGCGAGATACGAGTTGCCTGCTATGTTTTACCCACTGACTTTCCGTGGTGTGGAGAAGTCACTCCCACCGGGTAAGCAAGAGAGAGGCACACTTTGAAAGCCTGTGAAACATCTGGATGGCCTCCCAGAGGGGTAGGGGAGAGACGGCCTGACTCCGTACCAGGAGTTAAAATGCACCAGCCGGGCGGAAAACAGAGAGTTTCAGGCCAGCATTGAGGGCCACGAGAGTTACAAATTGCCTGCTACGTTTTACCCACTGACTTGCCGTTATGTGGAGAGGTCGCTCATGTTGAAGAAGCGAAAGAGAGGGACACCCCAAAAGCCTGCGAAAGGTCTTTACTTCCTCCGAGAGGGGACAGGAAGAGATGGCCAAAATCGTCCCTGTGGAGTGGGGCCGGTTTCTGGCACGCCTTAGCCGGTTTGAAAAAAATGAAATCATTTTCTTTTTTCTTTTTTTTTCAAAAAGCCTTTAATCCTTCTTAGGTCAATAAATGAGTACCAACACAGGTTGGGTGATATTGTATGCATATTTGTTCTACAAAAAAAAAGCTTAAGCTGTTAGGGCGAGTTCTCCAGAATTGCTAATTTCCCTTACCTACTGAGTCCCTCAGCAGCTTTGCTGGATTTCCATGATTTATTTTTTTGACCTGGTAAGAGTCTGAGCCTTTTTTCCCACTCTTACATGTGTTTTCTGTGTGTGTGTTTAACATTTTCTTGTTTTCATAAACTGTAGAGCCTCACCTACTCCATTGGCATCATCATTTTACTGTGTGTTACACAGCACCTCCAGTGCAGTGATACAGGGTTGCCTTTTAGACTTCCCAACTCCGACACCATTTTCTGCGACTGACTACTGTCTCCCAGAACATGTAAAGTTGCCATGGACTTTATTAGTCTGTTTTAAAACTCACAGATCCAGTACAAACTATCTTATATAGAGTTCTGGAGAAGGCTGAATACTTATCCCTTTTTGTCTGTTTCTCTTGGAGCATTGTTTTACTTGGAGCTGTCGCTGAGTTGCCGCAGTCAGTGACAGTCACCCTTTGCAGAGTCTTTCTGCTACCTTGCTGCTGCTTGGAGGAGGAGCTTCAAATCTCTCAAAACCTCCAGAAGGCTGCAGAGTTGACGCTGATTTGCCGCAGTCAGTGGCAGTCCGCAGCCACCCTCACCCCAAGCGTTCTACCTTAGCGACCTTTAGATCTGTCTGTCAACAGATCACCATGCAAACTAACTCTTACTCAGAGTCAGGACTTCAGCTATGGAGCTCCCTGACGAAAACAGCAGATTGGAACATCACAGCCCCCTGAAAGCGTTAAACTCAAGGGGTAGCTGTGTAAAAGACTTGAAACCTGCTCCCAAAAATGATCGACTAGGCCCTGTGCTCAGTCCTAGCCCTTGCCAAATGGGTATAGTGACATCGGAAGAAACATCGGTCAACACAAGCTGCATTGAAAACATAGAAAATGTGGAAAACATGAAGCCTGCCTCTAGATGTACCCAATCTCCTCAAGTGGAACATTTGAAACAACGAAAAACAATGAAACCTTGTCCATTGAACACTTTTACACCGACCCCTCCTACCCTATATGAGAGCTCTACCTGTGGGCCACAGTCACGGCCCCGCTTACCAACTTAACACCACCCGCCACTCGGACAACGACACTAGCCCCAACCGAGCCCCATTCTGCATCCCCGCCTTACCTCACGCCTCTCAATGCCGCCGATCGCTCTGTCTTTGGACAGTGGGATCTAGCTGGCACACCCGGCCCGACGCTTGGCATGGAAATGGCGGGCGTGGGAGCCAGGGCGGCTGAGGGGTGAAGGAGGTGGAGCTGGGTCTTGCTTCGACTGTGAACACGGGCGAGCATGGGGGGCAGTGCGTGAGTCAGAGGGGCGCCTGTGCCCTGCACAGGCTTGCATGGAGCCCAATTCTGAGGCAGTGGAGCTGCCTCTCAGGGATGGAGGTGAGGCGTCGAGGGAGAACCCTCGTTGGACTGTGGATGAGGGAGCGAGTCCAGAGGAAGGATCCAGGGCAGATCCATCGGCATCATCGCGGAAGGAGGAGGATAACAGACGGGCTGTGGCGGCGGTCCCGACTAGGAGTGAGTTGCAAGGCTCAGGCCCCCAATGCGAGAAGGTGGAAGAGGAGATTTGGGGTCATTCAAACCCACAGCACCACACCTTGGTTACAACTGCAGAAATCTACCCTGTAAAAACGGGTTTAGACGCATCAACGGGAAGCTCAACGGACCTCGAGTCTTTAGCTAAGGAAAACTGCCTTTTTAATACTATGGAGCTCCCTGAACCAAACTCATTGTCCACAGATTTTCTCATAGAAATTCCAGACCACACCATGTTAAGGGTAACTAGTGAATGTATTGAACCAACTAAACAGGATTTAAGCAATATAATTCCGCCAACAACACCTGGTTCAGCAAGGGACTCCACTTCTTTGGTCCACTCAGAGCGGTCCCAAAAAATCAAATCCTTGCGGAGAGATCAAAATCTCCTGAAGCCTCTGAAACTCGAATCTACCCCAAACCGAATTTCAAAACCCAAAATGCTTAAAGATCAGAACACAAACAGACTGTGCCACCTCCCATTTTTAGGTGAGATCACAAGATTTTTCCCCCTAAAAAAAGAGCAGAGCCTTTAAATGATAAAGCTGAAATATCAGACATTGAGCTATTAGAAGGATCCCAGGTTGAGGGTTAACATGCTTTAGGAGCCATGAGCCAGTCTCCACACACACCCACTACCACTTCATATATTCCTGGCACCAACGCTAACAACAACTTTTTCAAAAAAAGATGGCATGTGAGCTCTTCGACACAAAAAAGTGCTACCACAAAAACCTCGGCAACTTATACTGTACCGGTACAGAAATCTATTCCATGCACTCACCTACTAGTGGGAAAAAGGGCCAAGGAGTTGTCCTTGACCAGCGTGCCATATAACAGCAACGAAAATTGAAAGGTTGATTCGGCACACAACGAGGGGGAAGAAATTGAAAAAGAAAAGTCGTCAGACTTTAACATGGATCATGATACAGTATCCGTGAACGAGGCATCAGTGGCCAGAACGCCTTTAACAGGAACGGGGGATCCTAAACAGCTGCCAACTAGGACACCTACTCATGGAAAACTCCCTGTATTGTCTCTTCCTGAAGTATCGAGAGACAAACAAAGTCAAAATGAGCATCAGGGTGCAGCCGAACTAGGAACACTCATAGAAAAACAGATTTTTTTTCCATAATGTCCACGTTAACAATAGCATTGGCCCCCTTCACTAAGCTGTACGAAGCCATAAATGATACCTTGAAGGACCAATTAACAATAATCGCTTATACCCAAACCAGACTGAATTTCTTAGAAGGGTATATTACCGCAAAAGTGGCGGAGAGATCATCTGTGCTTACCCACTCCGCCCAAACACAAACAATTCCCAATATCGAAAAGGAATCGGTCCATACACAAACAGACCCTCCAATCAGGGAACCTTTTGCCTTCTCTGCAACGGCCAAATCACAAGCTCATGACAATATGATGCTCCCTGTTATGGTGACTCTGGAGTGTCCTACAGCAAAGCCCATCCAATCGACTAAGCAAGATCAAGTTAAATAAGCAATCACCTGAAACTTGAAACAAGGCATGAACTCAAACAAAGACAAGAAAAAGGATGGTCAACAAACCTTAAATTCGAAATTGAAGTCCCAAACACTTTTGTTCACCTCCAAAGGAAAAAACGGTTGTTCTATACAACAGGATGACCTTAGCACTGAAATGCTTCCAGAGATACCAACCAAAGAGAAATCAAATGAGCTGGCCCCTCTGAAATCCGCTCCATCTACAAACAGAACATGCACTAGTGAGCAAAACCATCCAAGCCATTGCGTGATGCTAATCCAACAAAACATTGAGACCACAGTCTGTCCTCAAGATGGATCTCAAAAGTCAGGTTCAGCAATCGAGGAAGAGATCACACTCGATCTCGAAGATCCAGAAGTAACAGAAGAGCCGAAGAAAAAGATCATTATCGAGAAGAGAAGAGACAGTGGCTGTCGAGACTGAAGCAATCGACTAAAACTCACTCCTTTGAATTAGAGCGTATCTTGAAAGACGGAGACCATATAATTTTGAACAGGAAGACCACACTCAACCTATTTCAGCACGTGTATCCATTAAGAAAACTTGTCATGAAAGACATTGACATAGTGGAGTTTATGAATGACTGGGACACAGATAGAATTTACCTCCACATACTATCCTCTACAATAAAGAAACTACTAAGAGAAGCATCAAAAAACCTGCACAAATTGGGATATGATTTTACTGAACCTAGATCTTCTAGTTAAAACAACTCAAGATCCTCTGAATGCTTAAATAGAGGAAATGCTCAAAGTGATAAGAGATCGAGCAACTCGACCAGTGATGTACATCGAAGATGAGTGAGTGGGAGAAATTCAGTTCACACGTCGTCGGGATCCAGAAAAAGGAGTCATGAGACTGGCAATAGTCTTAAAACAGTCAGGAATGGATTCCATCGTTCTAAATCGGGGTCCCGGCCATCAAGACATATATCTCTTTCGAGACAAATCCCTGCACATTGGGAAAAGACGTTGTCCAGGAATATTTTCAGCAGAACAGCTGAAGATCTTGCCAATCGAGAGACCAGTGACCAAGCAACCCCCAAAATAACTTTTGATCAACTAGGATCTCCAAAGCAGATGCAAATCCCGACTGGGAGAGCTCATTTGAAAAAGAGAAAATTCCACCAGGTCCTCAAAAAAATGGGTTCATCACTATTGATCAAGACATCATAAAGAGCAAAGGAAACAATGAAAAACGTTCTTCAATGCAAAAAAGGACAATTACTGAAGAAAACAAAAGATGGTCCTGGCTGCCGGAAGCTCTGATAGCTAACAAATCTTAGCAACAAAGCACCTTGACTAATGAGTGTATCCCAGGGACTCTGTCGGGAGATACCAACCACATAACTGTGGCGTCATGGAACACAAGGGGTTTTTCACACCTGATGTCAACTTTGAACATACACTTAGGCTCTTTCGATCTATTATGTCTATGAGAGATGTGGATGCAAAACAAACCATCACTCGATGGCTATGAATTGGCTTTTGGACCCGCATTAAAAGGCCCTCTTGGAAGACCGAGAGCGGGACTTCTGACTGCCGTCAGTTCAGGGTCCTCTCTCCACCTTGAAAAAACACTAGCAAGAGATTCACACATTCTTGCTACCTTAGTCTCTTGGTACCCAAAAATCAGGGGAAACAACAACCTTAAACACAAAACCTACCTGGTGATCAATCTTTATTGCAACCCCAAAGATTTCCCGGTGGAGCAGTTTGTCACCAAAATTGATGCCTTGTTCGAGGATCATATTGAAGATGGCTCAATAGACAACATCATTCTGTGGGGGGACCTGAACGCAACAATCAAATTGTCAGGGCTTCTTGACGCCCAGTCGCCAGTTACCTCTGACAAACACAAAAAAAATCGACCTCACTTTGACCCAGAACCAACAGCTAGAGGAAAGCAATGGAGTGTAGCGACAGACTTTTGGGACCTCCACAATCTGCATTGGTTGATACCCGAGAAAGATATGAGAATTCCCACATGGGAACTAGCAGGGAAACAAGCTTCTCTTGACCGCATCTACACTTCCAGAAACCTATTAGCAAACGTAACTTCCTTTGAGGTAATACATACATAGAACAGTGACCACAATCTTCACAAAACTATATGGAAAGCCGGATTCCTGGAATCACCAACAAAGGATCTGCAAATGGAGGCTAGAGGGGATGACCAACCTAGCCGGTACTAGATTGAAGTTAACTGATGAAGCAATCAATGCAATCACAAGGAGGTATCTAACAAACAAAGATCAAGCAGCCTCAATCAAAATAACTCCAACTACAGACTACAGTCCTCTGCTTGTTCCATAACAGAGAACGTCTTTGAGGCCAATTGTGGCCCATCACCACTCTAACAACCAAATACTGAGACAGAAACGCTTGGAAATTAGGCATCTCTCTCGCTATTCAAAGAGGCAAACTTCCAATCGTGCCTTAGAAGTGGCCAAAATTGCTACAAGAAACTACAAACACTGGTTAAAATCATATAGGATCAGTCTTTATCAGAAAGACTCAGCAGATATGTTAAGGACACTAAGTGGAAAACATATCTAGAGCATCTGGTCCTCATGGGTTGTCAAACTTGGACTTAAAAACAAATCCTGAAGCGTGGGCAACCTTGATCATAGAAATCTTCAGAACGTGCGAGGAGACAAAGACGATACCCAAATCCTGGAAAACAGCAAATATCATTCCGATAAATAAAAAGGGGGACAAGGGAAACGCGGCTAGCTATCAACCGATCACACTACTGGACTGCATCGGTAAGCTATTTGGTGCCTTCCTGCTCGAAAAAATTTAGATCATGGGCCCGATCTTCAAAAGGACACGATCACTTTCAAACTGGCTTCACTAAAAATGTAGGAACGTCTGCCAATATCATGATACGCAGTTTCTTAAAAAGAAAAGTCATAGAAGGTTCACCTTGACTTATGCTAGCCTTTATAGATCTTTCCCAGGCTTTTGACAAGGTGAACAGACACAAATTATGGAACAAACTTTCCGTATGGGGTTATCCATCCTCCATCTTGGCACCCATCAAGGCTCTTTCGACGGATACTTCTGTGAAAGTAAGACTCAAAAAGGCTGGACTCCTCTCCCAAAGCATTTCAACATATAGAGGGGTCAAGCAAGGCTGCCCCCTAGCCCCAGCACTTTACAAGGCTTACATCAGAGATTTTCAAAAGTCGGAAAGCGATATTCGAACTTTCCCTCCATCACTGGGAGAGGGAAACATCACCAGACTTCTCTACGCCGACGATATCATCTTGATTGACCAGACTGCTGTCGGGCTACAAAGGAAACTAGACAAACCTTTGGCTTATCTCACTTTGAACAATCTTGAGATAAACCAAACTAAAACCAAAGTGATGATCATAGAAAGATTACCAACTTCAAAAAAGAGTAAAACATGAACATGGTACCTAGTTAAAGAAAAACTAGAAAGAGTACAAGCGTTTAAATATTTAGGTGTTACAATTAGCACCAGCGCACAAGAAAAACCCATGCAGGAATCCATCCGTCAAAAAACCAAAACCCTAAGCATCCAAACACAGATGATGAACAGAAGGTTCGGACGATTCTCTCTTAAAGAAGCAATCAATTTCTATAAAATGAAGGTAATACCAGCAATAGTCTATGGTGCTGAAGCAATGCCAGCTATACCATCTGAATTCTGGATGAAAATAGAAGGACTATTTTGGAAGAAAACACTACATCTAACATCTTCGACACCGATAGCATCAATTAGGCGGGAACTAAGCCTAACCTCATTAAAAGCTATTGTGGACTTCAATGGCATAACAGTCTTTAGGAAAATTTGAGTCCCAACGCAGTAAATCTACCAGATGATACAGATGGAAATTAACAAAGGAAACAACAGGATGCTAGTTTCTTGGGTCGTAAAAAACGGTTTCTCTTGGAGGAAATCAACAGCTCAGAGAAAGAGTTGGAGGAAACCCCAACGAAAACAGCAAAAAAAACAAAGAGAATGCGATTGGTGCAAAACCTTGGAGACGGCTGGGAAGAACAAATTGACATCTCACCAACCAACACCAGTTTAGAAATTAAATATGCCGGTAAATTATCTGGTGATATTCCCGAATAAGAACATGTAAGAAGCCTCAAACAGTGGAAACAATAAAACATCTGCTCCTTAACTGTAAAGGCCTATCTACTACCAGAAGCACTCATCTGGGCCATCTCTACACTTACTTCTGTAGTTTGGAAGAGGCCTATTGGTGGGCATATTTGATGAATGGAGAATTCAACAAACCTGTCATTGCAGTGGGGAACCTTCTTGAAAGTGTTAACCTGGATTCAAAATAGTTCAAATATGAACAGATGTTAACTAAAGGACAACAACAACAACTTTGGAACTTTGGAATTTACTTCTTTTAAGAAATAAATAACAGGGACAAGGGAACGAAGGAAAGAAGAAAGCAGGAAACTTAAAACATCAAAACAAAACAGATACACACACCAGCTGATCCTCCATCGTGTAGGAGCAGGAGCTCCTTCCACTGCTGGAGCAGTGGCCCCGCTCCGGAATCGAGCCGGGGATATCACCTGTAGTGTACGGTAGGCTCTGCTGCATTTATGCTACACTCGGTGCAAGAATCAGCGATACCGATGAGCACATCAGGGCTCCGCCTGATAATTCCCCTTATGTGCAATTGATGCACACAAATTTCGTTTTGGGCCATAATTACGCCGTATTCCTATGAAGCTAAGCACTCTTTCTGTGCCACCATTGCAACACACGAGGCTGCCCCAGGCCAAGATGGCCGCCGGCTTCACCTGTGTTGCTACCTGAAATTGCCCTGCCTCCTGATCCTGTTCCCCAACCTCATTGGTCGAGGCTCACTCATATGAGCCAATCACTCGCCGGGAGGCGAACGCCAGACCAGCCCACAAAGGACCACACACTAAGGAGCAGGTCCTGTCCCGAGCCTGCACACACCAGCTGATCCTCCATCTCGTAGGAGCAGGAGCTCCTTCCACTGCTGGAGCAGTGGCCCCGCTCCGGAATCGAGCCGGGGATATCACCTGTAGTGTAAGGTAGGCTCCGCTGCATTTATGCTACACTCGGTGCAAGAATCAGCGACACCGACGAGCACATCAGGGCTCCGCCTGATAATTCCCCTTATGTGCAATTGATGCACACAAATTTTGTTTTGGGCCATAATTACGCCGTATTCCTGTGAAGCTAAGCACCCTTTTTGTGCCACCATTGCAACACACGAGGCTGCCCCAGGCCAAGACAACCGGCTTCACCTCTGTTGCTGCCTGAAATTGCCCTGCCTCCGGATCCTGTTCCCCAACCTCATTGGTCGAGGCTCACTCATATGAGCTAATCACTTGCCGGGAGGCGAACGCCGGACCAGCCCACAAAGGACCACACACTAAGGAGCAGGTCCTGTCCCGAGCCTGCACACACCAGCTGATCCTCCATCTCGTAGGAGCAGGAGCTCCTTCCACTGCTGGAGCAGTGGCCCCGCTCCGGAATCGAGCCGGGGATATCACCTGTAGTGTAAGGTAGGCTCCGCTGCATTTATGCTACACTCGGTGCAAGAATCAGCGACATCGACGAGCACATCAGGGCTCCGCCTGATAATTCCCCTTATGTGCAATTGATGCACACAAATTTCGTTTTGGGCCATAATTACGCCGTATTCCTGTGAAGCTAAGCACCCTTTCTGTGTCACCATTGCAACACACGAGGCTGCCCCAGGCCAAAATGGCCGCCGGCTTCACCTGTGTTGCTGCCTGAAATTGCCCTGCCTCCTGATCCTGTTCCCCAACCTCATTGGTCGAGGCACACTCATATGAGCCAATCACTCGCCAGGAGGCGAACGCCAGACCAGCCCACAAAGGACCACACACTAAGGAGCAGTTCCTGTCCCGAGCCTGTCAAGAGCTGACAGAGCCAGGGCCAGACACTCTGCCCTTCCTGCTCCAGGTAAGCTGCTACTGCTATCGTGCTGCACGATTGACTCTTTCAAGTTGGAACTCTATACCTCTGTGTACCCACACATAGTCACTCCCCTAGTAAAGTATGATCCTCAGATCGTAATATAATGCTATTTCTCACTATGCTTACTAAAATCGAATTTAGGTGACCCACTGCCTGTGCACCCTGCTAGTGACCTATGCCTTTGCGTCTTGATTGCTAAAATCGAATTTTGGTGACCCATTGCCTGTGCATCCTGCTAGTGACCTATGCTTTTCTGCCCGGTTTGAAAAAATCAAATTTAGGTGACCCATTGCCTGTGCACCTTGCTAGTGACCTATGCCTTTGCGCCTTGATTGCTAAAATCTAATCTTGGTTACCCATTGCCTGTGCATCCTGCTAGTGACCCATGCTTTTGTGCCCTGCTTGAAAAAATCGAATTTAGGTGACCCATTGCCTGTGCACCCTGCTAGTGACCTATGCCTTTGCGCCTTCATTGCTAAAATTGAATTTTGGTGACCCATTGCCCGTGCATCCTGCTAGTGACCTATGCTTTTCTGCCTTGATTGCTGAAATCGAATTTAGGTGACCCATTGCCCGTGCACCCCACTAGCTACCCAGGCTGATGCTGTGACTGCATTAGTGCATTGCCTACCTGCGCTGGATTATTGCACCCAGCCCATGTGCCTAAATAGTTCATTGAACTCTATCTCTGCCCACTCAGCCCCCATCAATATAATGCTGGCGCTCCTCACCACTATCATGTTCCCTTTTTGTATTGTCCCTAATGTTACACCATGCACCAGAGGACATTTCATCAAGGTTGGCGTAGGATTAGCTAGACTAGGCTGTCCACGCCACTTCCCCATCCCCTGCTCCACCCCTTTTCTCCCCACACACCCCCCTTTCCCCATACCATTTCCTCAATCCCACATTACACCTACTACCATCAAGAATGTAGCAACCTCAAACATCCCGAGCCTTAGTCCCAACCCTTCTATATACAAACACACCACACCTATTAGCTTTAATGATAGGACCACACCCATCCTGGGTATTGAAAGACTCAACAGACTCATGTCTAGAACTAAAATGTCCCTACGAGCCACCTCACTCACCACCACACCCAATACACCGACCAAATTTAACACCACGCCCACTAATTTCCAACAAAAAAGCCTCCACAACGCACCACTCAAACACCAAACCAATAACAAAACCACTGATTCCTCCCCCAGTTCAGGTAACACACCACCCCCTGCCCCCACCTCCACCTTCAAAAGTGTACTCATCAATGCCCGCTCACTAGGCGCCCATGCTATAGATATCCATGACCTCATTGAGGACCAACACCTTGATATGCTGGTGGTCACTGAAACCTGGCTTCACCCAGCAGCAGGACCATTTCTAGCCCTTGCCATTTCCACAGGATTCAGCATCCTTAGAACAGACAGGACAAATACCCAAGGAGGTGGAGTTGCCATAATAGCCAAAACCACTCTGGAAATCAGAGCTTGCCCAATAGAACAGATACAAGGTTATGAACTCCTACTAGTTAAGTATACTTCCAACCCCAAAACCACTACTAATTTACTAGTGGTGTACAGATCACCCAATAAAAATACCCACCCCGACTTGGACATCCCACTACTCCTAACGCCCCTCATCAAGCCTAAAACTAAATGCATAGACCTCGGTGACTTTAACCTAGGGTACAATGACCCCCTGGACTCAGAAGCATCTACATTCTATACAGCCATGACAGAAATGAACTTCGTACAACTGATAGATAAACCCACCCACTCAAAAGGAAGAACCTTAGACTGGCTTCTCACTCTTAACTCTCTAGTCACCATTGACTCCATCCTCCCAGTCAATTGGTCAGATCACTATGTAATTAACTTCACTATAGACAATGCCAGTACAGAGCACATCACCCCTAAAAAAACAGAAACATTCGAAACTAGAAATATCAAAAAGCTCTCCTCTGACAAACTCACTCCAGCCCTGACTGCTGCCCTTGCCCATACGGTTCTAGGCACCAACAACCCCTCCTATCTAGCAGAACAATACCAACAGTGCCTTACCCAAACTATTGACCTACTTGCTCCCATCACCACTAAAACCAGTAGACCCGACAAACGCTCCTGTTTTTGGTTTAATGAGGAACTTGCGGCCTTAAGATGCACAAAAAGATCACTTGAACACCTCCATAAGAAAGACAATGCCCCAGAATCGGCATTAGCCTTCGCTGAAGCCAACAAAACTTATAAATCAGCAATAATCACCCAAAAAGCCAATGCCTTCAACCTCTGCATTACTAATGCGTCCTCAGACAGCAAATAACTGTTTACCATCCTTAGAGAGCTCGAAAACCCTTGTCAAACCTCAGCGCCTTCTAACGTTAGCAAAGACTGGTGCACCACTATTCAAAACGCACTCTCATCTAAAATCCTCCTACTGCAAAACAAAATCGATAGTAAAAAAACGCTCCTAGCTGACAAAACTCCACCCACCATATCAATGACCACATCAAATGCCACTACTGGCCCCCCATTTCAATTCACACCAGTGACTAACAAAGAAGTATTTGACACCATAATGAAACTCAAGGCTTCCAACTGTAAAGAAGACCAATTCCCCTCCCACCTAGTGAAACTATGTGCCCCCACCCTCACACCCATCATCTCCGAATTCATCAATGCCTCTTTCCTCACAAACACAGTCCCCACCAGTATCAAAAAAGCTTGGGTGACACCACTTCTAAAAAAAACATCCCTGGACCCAACAATACCCACTAATTACCGACCTATTACAATGGTCCCATTTCTCCTAAAAATAATTGACAAAATAGCCTACTGCCAGATTCAGAACCATTTGGAACAACATCATTTACTAGGAGACCGCCAGTCAGGATTCCGTCCCAACCATAGCACAGAGACAGCCCTCCTTGATCTGAAGATCCAAATGGATGCCACTAGAGAAGCAGGCAAACTCTGTCTACTCATGCTCCTGGACTTCTCAGCGGCCTTCGATCTGGTTGACCATGATAAACTCTGTAACACTCTAGCAAACAATTTCAACCTAGCTCAGAACGCTACCAACTGGATCAAATCATTCTTGGCTGATATGACTTCCAGAGTATCCATCGGCAAAGAATCAGCAGACCCAGTGCCTGTCCCTGCAGGTGTGTCGCAAGGTTCCTGCCTATCCCCCACTCTGTATAATGCCTACACCAAGCTATTATTTGCAGCGTTGGATGCCATGGGTGTCATCTATACCAACTTCGCCGATGACACCCAAATCCTCATTCCTCTCTCAGGCAATCATGAACAAGACTCCCTCCTGGTTAACCAAATGTACTCACTCATCCAAAACTGGATGGCTAATAACAGCCTTTGTCTCAACGACGACAAAACCGAGCTCCTCATACTAGTCTCCTCCAGCTAAATCAACACCCTTGAGCCCGCTTTCAAATCATTCACCATCGATGGAACCATAATCCCTGTTCTTAAACAAGTCAAGACCCTTGGCGTCTACTTAGATGCAACACTATCCATGTCTAAACAAGTAAACACATTAGCCTCGTCCACTTCCTACACCTCCAAACTCATCTCCCTCAGCCGTAAATTCCTCTCAGCCAACAACTGTGTTACTCTAGCCAAACTTCAACTCATGCAGAACAAAGCCCTCAGAGCAGCTCTAGGCATCAAAAAATCCGAACATATCTCTAACACCAGAAGAGACCACCACTGGCTCCCCATCCAAGCCAGAATTCTATTTAAAACCCTGAGCATCACCCACAAATGCAGTACTAACAAAGCTCCCAAATACCTCAACAACACAGTCATGATGAAGCCCCAGACCAGACTCCTCAGATCCAACAAAAACGCATACCTTGAAACCCCAGATACATAAGAGAGAAAGCAGGGGGTAGTAGCTTCAAAACACTGGCCCCCAGACATTGGAATGCGCTACCTTCCCACATTATGAATGAAACCTCCTTCCCTAAATTCAAAAGCTTCTTGAAGACTTGGCTCTTCAAAAAGTTGTAACTGAACCAGAGCACTAATCCCCTCCAATTAACTGTTTATACCTGACTGCGTTGTATATTATTGTATATTATTGATCCCTGGCTGCTTTGTATATTATTGTATATTATTGATTGCTATTCCTGTGGACCTCTGTGTTCTTTCTAAGATTGCATTCCCCCATTGTCTGTAACTACGCCGTGATACCCCCGGGTCTGGGCGTATAACAAATGTAATAAAATAAAATTAAAATAAAATAAAAATAAATAAACTCTTAACAAGTCAAATTTGTAAAAACTAGAAATAGTTAAAAAAATATTAATAATTGTTTCACTCCCTTTTCATTAAGACTTGGCTCGTGGCAGTGGTAACTACCCTATTTTCCCTACCGCGGTTATCTTAAATAACCATGGGATTGTTTTAGGCTATCTTGGTAGCCTCGAACTTAAACCTGCTAGACCATATACGTTTTTATACGGTTCCGGCTGGGTTTATTCGCCATTTCTTTTTTTAAATGTTTTTCTCGTGTTTTACTCTGTGCGCCAAGCCAGGTTTGGTTCCTTTGTTCACCGCCCTTTAGCGGGCTTCTGCACCGAAGCCCTCCTTATGCGCCTGTATTTCTGAGGGGGACAGGATGTGAGGGAGGGGTTTAGGACTCCATGCACAGTGTCTCCTTGGAGACCCATGCCACACCTTGAAACGATTGGCTGTGGTGACTGTCCCGGTGGGACATCCACCATGCTGTGTGATTGACAGCCAGACTCTGTGATTGGGGGAAAACTGCATAAAAAGCAGGTCTCCGGGGCTGGAAAGGCAGATTTGCCACTGGAACGAGAGAACCAAAGAGGAGCTGATAGAAGAGGTCCCCTACAACGACTGAACCTCTCGGTGAAGCCCTGCTGCGGGTCTGAATCTTCAGACTTCGACGACAGAGGAGATCTGCAAGGAATCTTCTTCCCCTGAGCTGGTGGGACCAACCAGTTCACCCAAACTCCAAGCAAGGCCCCCCTCTCCTGGTTGAATTTGCTGTACAGAGCTATAGTGAACTGGATAGCCAGGAAGGTCGGACCCTGCTTGGTTTTTAAGGAGCGCGCCTTTTATTTGTTGCTTTGCTCTGCTGCTGGTTTCTTCCCTGGGCAGTGCAGGACCATCCAGTCTTCCTACTTCATGTCAGTCTGACAGTCGCTTCAGGAACTGTGAGCCTGCAGGAACTGTCAGGAACATCCGCCTCAGCTACAGCCTTCTTCTCCATTTAAGGTACTGTTCAAATCTGGTTGTTCGTTTCGTCCATGTCTTGGTGCATGCCCCCAGACATCGGGAGCAGACCAGTCTACCCCAGTTACTAGCACCTGTGGGGACCTTTAAGGCCCCAACAGGTTGCCCTAAGACCTCCTGGAGTCAGTCCTGGCACCGTTGGTGCCAGGCTCATAATATTCAATCATGTAAGACAGGTTGCAGGGGAAATGGAGACACATTCAGTCCAGCCTGAAGGAAGCGAGCCAGTCTAATTTCAGGCATGGCTGGAGGGACTACTTTACCTGGGACTACTTGTGCAGGGTGTAGCTGGAGGGACTACTTAACTTGGGACTATTTGTGCCAAGCTATATAAACCACACTCTAAGGACAGAACACGCTTTGCGTTATTCTGCACTCCTGCAGCGTAACGCTGACCGTGTCTTCTAGCTCCAGTCAACCCGGTCTTCAGTCACGCCCGCCTTGGGAACCACGAAACATCACCTTTGGAAAGAAAGGAAAGAGAGAGAGAGAGAGAACAAGAACACCAACAGCGGTTAAGTCCTGACCAGAAGCTCCATTTGAAAGGCTTCATCTTCAGTCGCTCCGGAGCCACTGCACCTACCGAACAGTAAAGAAAAACATCAGGTTAGCCGTGCAGGGGAAAAGAGTCATATTAAAGACATTTCAACATCGCGTTAGCACTAATACTCACCCGGAGGCTGCACTCTCCTAAAATCTATCGAGGCGTCTCCACGCAATCGCCGCGCAGGAGCCACTGCACCTGCAGAACAGTAAAGAAACACCATGGTAGTCGCACAGGGGAAAAGAACCTTATTTAATACATTTCAACATCGCGTTAGCACTAATACTCACCTCCAGGAATTCTGCTCAGCATCGCAGAGAGGAGACATTCTTTTACCTGGCACACCGAAACCTCACCTGCAAAGAAACAAGCGCAGTAGTGAGGACTTTGGCAGCAAGAACCTTTAAGCAAACTATACCAAAAATCTATTGGCATAGAGACTTACTTACAGAGTCACAGTTGTCCAAGACTCTGCTTCAGCCTGTAGGATCAGTGACGCAACTAGATCCAGAGGAGAGGCTGAAACAGCATCGCGCCCCTGTATTCAGTTGCAGGACGGAGAGTCTGCCTTTAGTAAACCTAAGGTGAGACATAGTAGAGGGGAGTACCAGGAGGTCACAGGAGGTGGGGGTTGATCCCTCCACTCACGGCTGGTTAACATCTCATTTCAACATTCTAGGCAAACCCCCACTCATGACAGGAAGGTAAAAACAGAGAAGACACGCACATGCCATCCACCGTTCAGCTTCGTGTGACGCTGGTGCAGACATTCACCTCTCAGCTTCGTTCGGCACCCCTGTGGAGACCAGGTGAGCGTAACAGTCCAGCCATGGTGAAAGTGTGTGAAACCTTTTGCCATTCCAAGGGCTTGTCCTTCTCCATTCTTTAAACTAACTTTTCTGCCGACCAACATCGTCCAGAACTCTTGGCAAAGACTTAACCACAAACTACCCTGAACTGTGTGATCTTGAGCAAAATACTTTTGTCCTATTGACTTTGGCCCTTAGCCTTTTTGATTTGATTCCATCACTGTAGCTCCTCTTTCTAGAATGCCCTGCTTACTTACCTGTTGGTGTTATTCAATTTTAGTCTAACTTTGTCTTTCCCTCCCTTTTAAATTGCTGGAGTGCCATTTAGCTCACACTTCATTTTGAGCCTAGCTTGTCCAGAATCTATTGGGTGTGGTGTAGTGTATTAAGAGTGTGATTTTCAATGGCTTTACTTTAGTGAAATGTTATACAACTGATGTGAACATAAATGTATATTCTTTTACTCAGAAACCGTGAGCCAGTGTTTGTTTAAATCATAGTAATTGCTGTCCTTTGTGTAACTATTGATACTGCTCATTTGCTCTTGAGATAAGTATGGCTGCTAAGTCATTGCTACCACTTTTACTGTGTAGTACAGGCTTGTACCAAAGGTGAATTTGTACTGTCACTTGTAGTCCTAATTGTGTGTTGTGTTCCGAAAGGGTACTGCATATAATTCTGCCTAACATAAGCGTAAGTGCTATACAATAACATATTATCATTTGGCCTTGGACGTCTGCTTGGATTCACAGTAATTTGACAATATGGATCTATACACACATATATTAAAGATACATATGGTGATACATTCCTGTATGAAATGTTTATCACATTAGTGAAATCATAACCATATTTTTCGTAGTGTACTTAGGAACAATGCTATTTGATGCCACTTCCTCTTTTGTCAAGTGGTGAAAAGTAGTGTTTCATCGGTTCCCGGGATGTCACTTGGTGTGGGGTCAAATGAAATCACTTCCGGTGATGCCATCAGACTTAAAGGGTCGTGAGGCGAGGGATGGGGCAATTTTTTGAGTCGAAGGGTGGGCCACTATTTTTTGGATGACCAGGCCTATTTCTTGTCCCAGTCCGACCCTGCTGATAATGCACCGGTTAACTGCTAGGGTTGGAAGTAACAACCCTAGGCCTTCTGGGAGAAATTAGAGCAGCTAAATAAAGTCAGCAGTGTTTACATTAATATATAATTGTCTTGCCTTATTCCGTGACCGCAGTGTGGCAGTCGCACTTTAATTCTCTTGCCTCTCATTGTTCTTACAGCAAAGTGGCACATGCACTATAGACTTTAATCGGGCTATCCAGTAATGTCATTAGTAATGGCTTTTTAAAGGGTGCTTAGTAGATTAATCAATTCATGGTAGGTTGTATGGGTCCGGGCCACATGTAATTTGCACTCTGCCTTCTCATATTCTGAATGTACACGCACATGCGGCTTGCGCCTTCAAATTGATGTTCTTTGAAATTGCAGTTGCAAATCACCTCCCTAATGATCATTTTGCAACTGCTCTCATAAATGGTCCAAGCAATAGGTGGAATGGGGAATGGGGATAAACCAACATGGTCAAAGTTTGTGCTTCTCTGGGGTGCCCTGTCCTTATAATTACACATCTCCCACCCAGTCAGACCTGACAGAATGCCCCCGTTCATTCACATTCACTCCTGAAAGCTGACATTAGCTTCAGGAGTTTAACATCTCCATATTGGTGGTGTGCCCTCACTCCACAGCTATCAGTGCCCAAAGGTCAAAGGTTATTATCGATAAAGGTTGCCCAGACTGCAGTCCACTCTTTGTAATTTTTCTTTTTTAGAAAAACAATATGGTAATTGTTTTCAATCAGTGGCATTTAGTCTGAACATCTCTTGGACATTTCAACATCCTACACATTTTAAATATGTAATCCCATTTATTCAAGCTTATACGGCTGCACTTTATTTCCCCTTAATCATTTGTAAGTGTCTTGGAAACCTCACAATTAAGGACGCATTGCATATAGCCCAGTGTAAGAAGTACTGATGAGCACCATATAATCTAGGAAGGAAGTCACCTTGCAGGGAAATGGGGGTGATCTCTTTAATCCACAGAGCAGTGTGTCAATCAATGTTTTACTCACTGAAGAAATTTTATTTACTGCAAAAACTATTGGGGTTTGCTTAATCTAAAGTTCTAGAGACACAGGTAGATGGAGATAATCCATGGACTTCTTGTACTTCTGTGATCAATGTGAATAGTTTGAAGAACAGTCCACGCTCAAGCCAAGGACATATTCCAGTTTAGATGATGATTTTGAATGTGAGGAAGTACATGTGTACCATATGTTTAAAACTAAATGAAATCTTAATGCATTTAAAAAATTCACATTTCAAAAGACACCGTATAACACTGCCCTCCTTTCTGCTCTTTTGTTTTCTCCTTTATCTACCAACTTGTGGTTCTAGTCATTTTCTCCAAAATCCCTCCTATGCTGATCTGTATTTAGTAAGTCTTCCCTGGCTAAACTCGTCACTGCTCTTCTCTCCCAACCTCTGACACCTTCTACTGTCTAGCCAGATGTCCACCACCTGTACCATAGTCTACTTGGGTTTTCCAAGTTCTTGTAGTGGCATCTCACCAGTTCATCGCTTCATGGGTCCAAGTAACGTTACTTCTTTTTCCTCCTAGCAGCTTTACGTCTCACTCCAGCAGCCCCAAATATTTGTGTAACCCTGCACACCCAACCCTTGGGGTTTCTCCTGCACTGTGAAGACTTGTGGTCACCCCTGCACACTAAAATATCGGGGTCCCCCCAATTCTTATGGTGACCCCTGAACCACCATATTGTGGTTTGACCCCCAAACCCACAAATCTCGGGGTGGGTCTGTTCCCCATTCTAAGAGTATATATGTATCTCATGTACAATAGAACAGTGTTGTCCAGAGGCCAATGTGAACAGCCAGCGCTAATACTGATTGTTAGGAGTGTGAAAAAGGCAGCGTTCAACTTGAAAATTTGAGGGTGCCTGGACCAAGAACCCTCAGTAGGAAACAAGTTAAGTGTAATCAGTGAACTGCGCCAATTCACAATAATACAACAACAGTTAAGTTATGTTTTTAATTCCATTCCACAGCCTGACACGTGTTTCGAGCAAAGCTCTTTTTCAAAGACGATGAACCTTGTCCAAGATGAAATCACTACTGCTGTAAACTCTAGGGAACAAATCCAGAGAGCGCTCTCCCTTGGATACTGTTGTTGCCGGAAGGCTGATTGCCTCTAATTGTCATTGCAATTGCAAGTAATATTAAGTTCTGGAATCGTGAAGAGTAGACCATCCTGAAACACTGGGTCCCAGTCGTGTACTTCGTCCGGGTTGTGAGACACCCATTGACAGATAGACGTGTGTAAGCATGGGGGTGGCTTACAGAGGCAGACAAAGTGTTTCTTGCCCAACAGAGTATCTGGAAAGACCGGGAGGGAATCACCGCCAGGCAGGCATGACAAGGCATCTGCCTTGCCATCTATAACACCTGGGCGGTGACAGAAAACAGAATCAAAGGTAGAAAAGAAAATGTGCCAACGGACCTGACGACTATTTACACACTTCAATGTAGCTGACGGGGATACAGAGTAAATACGACCACATCATATGGCAACCCCACGGACGTGTTTGATGGGAGGATGTTCTGCGCACCCCTTGTTGAAGACATCTAGGAAGTCATGGTATTGTGTGGGAATACTGGGTGTAACAGCACCTGTGAAGTGATTAGGAGGGTCCTGAGACATGGCTGGGGAATCGTCAAGGGGTAATTGGGCAATGGCCACCAGTGCTTGGGAAGGGGAATCCATGCTAGTAGGAGAAGATAAAAAAGAGTTCATGACAATGAGGTGATTCGAAGAACACCTGGCCCTGGGTCCAGTCAATTATCGGGTTGGGTACACCTAACCACGGTATTCCGAGGAGTATACCAATCTGAGGAGTGATGATTAAATCAAAGGTTATTACCTCTCTGTGGGTATCGTGAATGACAAGTGACAGTGGTGAGGTTTGTTGCTTAATGGGACCTGAAACCAGTAGGGAGCCATCTACAGCCTGTACTGGTCCGGGAGGATCTTGTTCTGTATTGGTAGATTCAGAGATGTGGCCAACAAGATATCTATATAATTGCCTGTGGCCCCAGGATCTGTCACTAGCTGAACCTGTTGTCTAGTGTCATCTGTGGAGAACAGTAGAGCATGAATCACCATACATCATGTGAGGCTGAGTGGCTAGGTTGGTATCAAGGGGGTCGAGTGTAGGCTCATCTGTGCCCCCAAATCTAAGGACGAGCCTTCTGAAAACCCAAAGGGCGTTTTGGACGCTTCGGGCATTCTTTAACGAAATGTCAGTTCAGACCACAATAGAAACAGGCATTTGAGGCCATGCGTCGTTCCCTTTCGGTGGCGGAAATAGGACTACGTATTCCCCCTATTTGCATGGGTTCTCCAGAAGGGTCACGCTGGAATATGGTCTGGGAGAAGGAAATGAACAGGTTATCCTTCCTGTTTCAATCTTACGCTCAGACCTTTGAGCGTCTACTTGGAGAGTTAAATCCACCAGATCAGGGTACTGGGCTGGCAGCATGGGTACCACAGCCAGGGCATCCTTCATGGTGTTGTTTAAACCTCAGTAGAATACTACTGCTTTTGGTTTTCGGGCCAAGCTGTTTATACCAATAACTGGTTAAATCGGGTGATGTATTCGAACAATGTGTTTTTCCCCTGGGCCATGTCCAGTAGTTCTAGATCCCGGGTTTTTGCTTTGTGACGGGTGTCGAACAGTCTGGTCATTTCAGCCACTAGCAGATCAAAATCGCACAAAACAGGGCTGTCTTCCACCAACGGGTTAGCCCAAGCGGCTGCTATGCTATTCAGATGGGAAAGAGTGAAGACTGCTTTGGTTGTGGAGTCGCGGAAAGCCTGTGGACGACACAGGAAGTGAAGCTTACATTGGTTCAGAAAGGTTCTAAATTTCTGAGTATCGCCTATGGAACTTCTCAGGGGCTGCTAGGGGGAAAGGAATAGGGACATAAACTGGATTCTGTGTCGTAGTGGTACTTGAGGGACAGGCTGGGCTGGTGGATCCCCGAACTCTGGGACTAGCAGGAGGGTGTGTCGTTCACTTTGGATGGTGTATAACCATTGGTGTATGGCAGTGATGGAAGCTGCCATATCAGCCCTTAATAGCGTGATTGCCTGGACCAAGGCAGCCACTGGGTCCACTGTGACTGTTTCCATAATCTCGGCAGTGGTTTCACAGTCTGTCAGAACTGATTTACGCGTTGACTATGTATACCTCCATCCCCAAATACCAGTCAGAGATATTAATAAAAACTCACTGACCAATTATTGAGGCCACAGGTGGCTGGAACAATACACCGGGTCCCCAGGTAGCTGCAATGGAAACAGGGAGTTAGTGAAACAATCACGTTACAATGTGTGCATTAAATCCAATAAAGAAACAAAGAAATTGACACCTACCAATTGGTATTCTGCGGAAGACGTGTAAGTGGAGAAGGTGGACAGGATGCCTGACTATTCCCCACTATGGCAATGCAAAGTAAGAAAACAATGAAGGTCCAGCAGTTGAAACACTTGTTACTGGAAGGCACTTGACGTGGAACCAGATGGGGCTCAGGTAAGGATTCTGAGTAATGGCGTGCATGGAGCAGTTTAGGGAAATCCAAAGGCAGTCCAGTAGCACAGATCAAGGTCAGGAGCGTGTAAGTTCACAAATCAAGGGCGCCCAAACCAAACTTCAATAGAAAAACAGTCCATAAAGCCTTGCCGAGGTCACACCAGTTTGAATGGTCCGAGCCAAGATGGAGTTTTTGTAGCCGTTACCAAGAGTGGGTCCGTAGAGCAAAACCGTGGTCAAAGTACAGAATTACCAGAAGTTCAAAGCCACTTGAGAAAACGCTGTGAGCTGGGTTAGAATGCAGCTGTGAAGTGCCGGATAGTGTTTCCGGCGTTACTTTTTGCCGTAACCCTGCTCACGCGATCACGTGACCTTACCCATTTCACGTGATCACGTAGTCGAGTTATACAGATGTTGCTTAGTCTCCAAGGTAACTGCCAACTATAACATAGCGGAAGCCGCCATGAATAACATGGCCGTAGTGAAGTAGAATTTGTTGTCGGATTGCCAGGAAGGCATTGTGCACCTCGCACCCACGTTGGTACCTGGAGGGGTCACACTGAGTACCATGTGAGTTTTGTGTGTTAGTACGTGAGCTGTCATGAAGTGTACTCGTAGTATCGGGATGTACAGGATGCATGACAGAATGTGTGACTTTCCTATGTGTGCTTGTATTTTGAGCCATTCTTTTCTCTCAATTCCTGCCACCTTCCCCTGCTCTACCTGCACGTCTGTGGGGATACACCGGAATATTATGTGATACAAAACTGGAATGTTCCTATCCCATGGCTCTTGCATCTCCAACCTCCACATATCCTGTGTCTGCTGTATGCATGATGCAGTGAATCATAATGCATGCTTAAATGAACTGCATGTATGAGGTGTCTGGGTGCATATCTCTTAATATTTTCCATATGTGTGTTTGACCGTTATTGAATGGTGTGCTGTCATGGGCATTGCTGGTCAACTTTACCCCATCATATCCTGTTTCCAAATTATGGCTGCCTGCTTGCCCTTTAGAGAGGCAAATACACTTTTCATATTAACTATAGCCAAGGTAACCCCTGCTGTCTCTTTCTCAAGGGCATAGATACATTTGCCTGACCCTGCTGTGAGCGATGGCAAGCTGTTTATTAATTTATCCTTATCCCTATTTAGGCATGGTACATACTCGGTCCCACATGACCTTACTGCAAAAGAGGGAATTGCTTCTGAGCCTGCAAAGTGCTATCCCCTTCACACTAGTTGCTACCACTATCCTGGGTTGACGTTCCTGAAGTTGTTTGGAGCAATCTTAGTCCCTCTCTCTCTTTCCCTCACTCTCTAACTCTCGCCCGCTCCCTATCGCTATCATCGCCCCAAAATATAAAATTTGCTGCTGCTGCAACCTCCCCTTTGGCCTCCTCTACTTGACAATCATTTTTTTTTGTGGAGTCACTCTCCCCTAGTTCTAAAGTGGGGAGTTTTGCTTCTAAATAGGGTTTACTGTCCAATTTAAAAATAATGTTTCCATGCGTCCAAGTGTCTGGTGTGATCACTGTGCGCCTCCTCTCCTCCTGTTCCCATGTGGCCCTCACAAGCTCACCCTCTGCTTCTTTCAATACATTATCTATTTTCCTTCATGCACTTTGCCCTAGCTCCGAAAGTAGTGTGCGCCTAACAGTGTCTGTTGCTGTTGATGTAGATGTTCTGTTACTAGAGTTACCCACTTAGGTAGTCATACTAACACCCGGTTTCTTCTTGGTTACCCTTTTTGATCCTAATATGGAGATACACATAACGGGGCAGGGGCTGATGGTACGGTAACCATGTTATTACTGTTAGCTACAGTTTTGGCAAAAGCTGGCTCCTCCTCCTCGAACATATTCCCAGACTCCAATATGCTTTGTCTGTTCTTCTGTTTTTTTTTCTTCCCTTTGTGTCTGGCCAGTAAATAGTAAAACATGTTCTCTACAATCTCCCTTTCAAAGATACCCTCTCCAGGCCATGATTTGAACATGTTTCCTGCTGTGTCCTGCATCCACTCAGTGTGGAACTTTATTATTGTATCTCTCTAGTGCAGCAGTTTACTGTATAAGTGCTTCAACAGAATTTCCATAATACCAATTAACTCTATCCCTCCATGCTGCATGCTCACCAACACTGTTCAAACAGGGTTGTGTATCCCCACACTTCCGTGACACTGTAATAAGCCAATTTGGAAACATTTAAATTGAATTACAGCATTCCCCCAAATATCGGAAACTATTTTGAAAACCTACAATTTTCAACCGTTTTTATCTTTTCATGGTGTCACTCACACCTCACCCTCCAATTACCACACACCTTTCACACCACCCAAAACAATCCTCACTTTCTCCAACACAATTATCCCCTCACCACCTTAAAAACTTTGATAAAATCCTACAACACTTCAACACATCCACTATACTCCTGTAACCATAGGTCACCTCACATCCACAAAAACAAAACTCACCCCTATATACAACAATAAGAGTCTATTGCCCACTCTGATTGTTGTATATAGGGGTGAGTTTTGTTTTTGTGGAGGTATGATATGATATGATAAAAACATCTTACCATATCATACCTTTAAAAAACAGACCTCACCCCTATATACAACAGTAGGAGTGTCTTGCCCATCTCATGGGGCTACCAACAACAACAAAACCTAATATTCTACCTCTACGCAGTGTTGTTTTTCCTCTCCTAAGAGAAGTTCCTAAACCAATTCACACTTATTATGTCATTTTTCTTCCCAACTGAGGAGATCCCCTCAATATGTCATCAAAACTCTTAAAATACTACACAGTGCTGTCTTTCCCCAAAACTGAGGAGATTCCTTTCAATTCACTTTACTAACCAATATAATAATCAACAAAAACATGCACAATGCTAGCCAATATAATGATGAAACAAAACCATGCACAATGTTATCTGTTCATTCACTGGTACAATCACATGCTCTAAGATCTCCTAGTCACCTCAATGCTCAGTATCTCCTCTCAGCTGCCTGCAGCACCCAGGTCATAGTTGGCCCAAGGGATCAGGCAGACCTTCTGGAATCTCAGCATCTGCAAAACCTTCTTGTTTAGTGCACTTGATCTGGTCTCTGTGGGCCTTTGATGCACCCACAAGGTGTGCTGCAGGGAGCCCCCAGCCTTGCCAGTGACCTGGAGATCTCACTTGGGCTTCCAAATGTTAAGGGTTGGGACCCCAAATAATCCAATGAAATAATCCAAAAGTCTTCAATAATGCAGTGTAAGATTTCCAAGGAAAAATACAAGTGTTATTGAGCAAAAACAGCTGGGAGAAAAAACAGCTCCACAGAACTGAACTGGAAACAATTTTCTCAAATTGCCACTTCTCGGCTCCACATTTTAAAGCAGATAACCTGCAAATTAACAATTTCTACAATTGCAGCAATTAGTATAATTCTAACATGTTGATTGACTGCTCGTCATCGACCCCCTAAAGAACTCTATACATCAAACAATCTAATTGGAGGTTTTGTTTTTCCAATCATTAAGAATTACTGCCGCTTGATGACAACGTCCTCTGCTGGGCAACACAAAACTAGGCATACTGATTGGCTGACATTCTTCAGAGTGCAAGGTGATAAAACAATCTATGCTGTTTGGACCACTATGTTGGAGACAGGAAGTAGCATCTCACCGAAAACAACCAATGCTATTATGTGTGACAATCAACCAGATCAAAACTATGTTCCATCCCCTGGATCAAGCAATCCCCTTCATCTGATTGGATCCCTTCATCCCTCACCCCTCACCTGTTTGCTCTGTATCCCTTGCATTGATGCAAGTGCCAACTCTGGGCCCAACCTTCTAGTTAACTTCTCACGATGGACAGCTGCATTAAAAAAGGTGTGCATGTCCCTGCTGCTGAAAATTAATTCTTACTATTTAATTGTTCTACCACCCACTTTTATTCCTGATCCAGATAAGCAGAAAGTGAATAAGGTATATACTTCTATTCTTCTCATGGATGACGTGGAGTGTGATGGTGCAGGGATTCTGCAAAATAAGTTATGAAAATATCAAAGGGTTGTAAAAAAAAACTGTAATATTTGAAAAAGCCATCAAAGAAAAACTTCCAATAGTAACCATGAATGGAAATCCAAGGTACATTAGCCCCACTTTAGCTACAAAAATCCTGAATGATATGCTCAGAATCGAGGTTGATGGAGTTTGGAATGTATAAAGTACTACAAGTTTCCATGGACGCAAGCCGACCAATGGAAAATGGCTGAGAGAAATAGTCAATCAATATGAATTTCAAGATGTAAACTTCCAAATCAGAGGAAATGTCTGAATGATATGAGGTTTAAAGAGGTGGAAGATGACAGGGAAGTCAATTAGTGTCAGACTGAACACAGTAGTAGGCACTCTGCCAGTGATGTGATGTCAAGCGATTTGATGGGAGACACAAGAAAGAGTGTGGGGATAGTGATTGGTTCGCCAAGCTGTGTGCAAATGTCTCCCATAAGTGCTGCGTCAGCACGTGTGAGACTTCTCAAAGTACCTCTCTATAAGAATGTTGTAGATTAAGAGGGATCATTGTCATAATTCTAGTGCTGTAGTGCAGGTGGATTCATTCTGCACTTGCAGCTCCAGGTATACTACCTCCAAGCAAAAGTCTGATCTAACAGAAGTCGCTCACTGGACCATTCATTCTAGAAAGCCAACCAAGAAAATAACCGACCACACATGTATTTACCAAGTAAAACACAAATAGATATGTCAGCATACACATATTGGCCCCATATGATAATAGCTCTAAGTCATAATATCAAGGTGTGATACTCTAGTAACTTAGGAGCCAGAAACTGTCTGCTCTTATTTTCCTTTAACACTTTTAAGTGGGGAGCTATGGTATGGATGAAAAGTGTTTAGCTTTCCTGATTCCAGGGGATTGGTGCATTTAATAAAAACGTTTTTCAACTAACACTCAAATAATAAGGGGATCTGGGGTTTCCATTTTCTAATGGGAATAGCTAGTCTCAGGATTTAATGCAAGAGCATAGAGGGAAGCACTAATCCAAGTCAGCCATAGACAATTACCACAGAGTCATATGGGTGTAAATGAGTTATAAAAGTTAATTTATTATCAAGAAACCCATGTGATGCTGACATGCATGATGTGGTTACCTGGATATGAGGTGAGGTTTCTACAGAGAGAACTGCTGAAAAGGCTATTGCATGGAGGAAACAATTGCAAGACAGGAGAAACTGAAAGACTAGGTGGAAATCTTCTAAGTACTGTAGGACATCGAAGAGGCAGGCCGCCTAGATGGAAACAGCACCCTTCTAAAGCTTTTGAAAAATTGTAAATCGAAGGCAAGGGTTTCCACAAGTGTATCCAGGAAATGTCCCCCATTTCAGGTGGGCAAAAGAAAAACAGCTGCCTTAAAAGGATGCTGAATTAAGTGGGAAGAAACACTAATTCCTGAGAACCAGAAGAATATTCTTAAAGGTACAAGTAGCACAGGGTTTGAAGAGACACCCTCAGGGAACTGAAGAGTCCAGAGAACATGTCTACTGAAAGGCCCTTAGATAAACGAGAATAATCAATGGTCTAAATGAAAATCCCTAAAGAGCCATGCAAATTGGATTTGAACTTTAAGTACCTTAGATGGTTGACACCTAATGAGAGATACTATGTACAAGATTTGAAACATTTTTGTTGGCCAGAACCATTAACCATTTTGCTTCTAGAGTAGGGATATCCAGGCGTCTATCAGAACATTTTATCAATAGGGCTGTGGCCTTTAGCTGGCCGCTGCTTTGGAACTTTTGTGCTTAGGGTAGGGTGTCCGGGAAGCAACAGAGACTCATTAAATATCTGCCAAGGGCTCAATTTTCCCAGCAAAATAGGGTACCCCACATCACGTTTATGTTTGTACATTATGGACACTGTTCTGTTATCTTGTTAGAATTAGTAAGGCGACAAACCAGAGGCTCAGAATCACCAGAGCAAGTGTGTCCCAACGCCGACCCCACCGAATAAACCCATGTTAAATGAAGGTACCCAGGTAATTCTGACAAGGGGAGGCAACAGGGAATGTTTGACCTTCAGTAAAGGAACTGCAATATTGAGGCTGAAACCCCAGGAAAGCAGATTGCCCTGAATAATTGAGCGCATCCAAAAGAGTTGTTTAATGTACCCTGTAATGAATACTGGCATTATTTGTTTGAAGACTTCGATAAAACCACTGAGTTTAGCCCAAGAAACAGTTATAAAACTCAAAGACCCTTGAAGCAAAGAAAAAAGAGGAAAAGCTCTAGGAGGGGTATATCAAGTAAAGGAAAATTGTATAAACTACCCCAACAGAGAGGAAGAGAAAACATCAGAAGTAAAAAAGTTTACATTTCTAAGAAGAAAGGGTACTGACTATCAGCATAAGGAGTGCATGAGAGAGCCGGATCTCACAAGTTCCTGGAGACCAAAGGTTTAAGCACATATCAAGAGCTACAGAAGCTCATCAGTGAAGGTTACCACGCCCCAATGAATAAGTAATTCAGACTGTATAACACATTTGGTTACTGTTGTACTTTGGAAACCCTGAGAGAAAGCCGAGAGCCTAAAGGAAAGCTACCTTATTTATTTGGTAGTTCTAAGTGGTCGGACCAGATAGGATTAGATTTTAGATGGAGGATGTTTTTTCGGGACCTCGGACAACTAACAAGCAATTTTAGTTAGTTTGGTTAGGCAAGGACAACCCCAGAGCAATAGGACAAGATAGACCTTTTTTATTTTTGTCAACTAAAGAATATGCAAATGTCCAATTTACGTCCAACTCCTCCTTCTTGCCTGCCACAAATCCCACCTTTGATGGTTCAAATGGTAGTCACAAACAAGTGATTAGTGCTCAAGATATTAATGCATCCCTCATGTGCCACACATTGCCCCGGTGTTCTGGCAGTATAAGGTACAGGTGTCACAGAAAGATGTGGCTTCATAAAGTATGAACTATCACAGATTTTCCTGCTTATGCCTATAAGAGTAACTCTCCCATCTCCTGGGGAATAGTGACTTATGAACTGAAGTGCATTACTAGTGCCTGACTTCCAATGTGTAACAGCCGGTCGGTGGATGTCCACATACCGAAACAAATATAGTACATATACTGATTTCAGAAAGATTTGGTTACATTGCATGTGCCTCAAGCAATAAATGAATTCAATATCTATCTAATCATTTATAATTTTGACATATATTCCTTGGTGTGAGGAGTCCTGCGGTTTATCATTCATTACTGTTGCTTTCAGAGTGTAAAGTCGAATAATAATGTTTGAGAAGATGAAGTGATGGGCACTGAGACGCCACTCTGACTTGTGCTCCTAGCTAGCCCCCAACTCTTAGCTAGGTGAAGGCACTACCTCATTACCGTTAGGGATTATGGTTGGAGACATGGTGAGTTCTTGTAGAACCTCCACTGGCTTAGAATTTGCTGCTAGCCTGTTTGTATCAAGTAAGGCCGTTCTCTTTTACACCAGTGAAAACAAAAAATAAGTTACATGCCAAGAAGTGGATGACATAGACAACATGTTTTTTTTTAGGTTATCACCAACAAGGTTGCCTCCAGTATCACTTTAATTATTTGCATGTGTGCTTTCTGACCCATACTTTATCTTCTTTTTCTATTTTACAGGGCTATCAATCCCACTGAAGTCCTACATTTCAAATCATTTTTAAATATATATATATATTTTTTAAAACAAGGAGACAAGAACTATGAGGGCGACAGAGACACGTTTAGTTTGTGTCTCCCTTCCTACAGCAATAATAATAATAACATCAGCATGAATGCAAGGCAGCACTCGTAAAAGCAGACATGTACATATAAAGCCCGACATTATATGCAATAATGCTATTTTCCAAAACACAGCTGCTATCGGTTTTCTGTACATGTGGGTGAAGAAACAAGACATCAAAGCTAAAAATGCAAAGAATTAAAAAGAGCAACAAAATAGAGCAATGTCTTAGAGATTGTCATTGTCATCATGCAGATGTACCAGGATCTGCATGAGCTTTACGCTGACGCACTACTTAACGTTTCATTTATCCGAGGAAAGCAGCTGCATGTGAAAGTGTTTGCTAGTTCAAGTTGCATTTAATTCATTATTTGCATTACCCCTAATAAAGTAACTACCTTTCAGAAATCTGCACAATTAAGGCTTCGATTGATTTTCCGAGAAACCAGAATGAAAGAAAAAGAACCTTAGGTGAATGAGAAAATGAACTGTTAATGTAATTATCCCTAATGAGTTCAACTAATAAACATAATGAACCTTTTGTAAGCATTCGAGGTCGCCATAATAGCTTTTCATTTTGCCAAGTGAAGATATTTTTTTTCAGCTAAAAAAAATCCAAATAAAGTAGTCACTGACAAGGCAAGTTGCAGTCAAACAGTATAATTCAGGATAAATGGAGCACTTACATTCGGACAATTAGGCATCAACGATGAAAATAAATGAGGTAATAGTCCAATTTTTGGTGGTGGTGTGCCTTATCTGATGACTTTAAGGAAATCACTATGCAGTGGTTAGTCTTTTTCATGCATCGACAGTAGCATTATTTGCCTATTTCTAATAGCTCGGTAATAATTTACTTTTTACTATATTAAACACAATCATCTTTGTTTTACTTCTAGAATATTCCCCTGAAGACATTTGTACCCACTACAGATCCTGAGAAGATGTTTTCTCTGTTTTATTGTATTAATGTTGTTATCTTTATTGAATAGCTCACGCCATATAATGAATTGATGATATATAGCCCAACATATACAAGGGTGTGATAAACAATATATAATTTCCCCAAAAGAAGACGTTTGATGTGTTAAGCATAAAAGGAACTAGCCAGGAGTGTTGGCATTGGCCTCTCGCGAGGGTCTCAGTGTCATCGACTGGCAGGTGCATTATTTTTCCGGTCCTGTAAGCTCTGCAATAGTTTCCCTTTTACAGCAATATTAAACCCAATCAACTTTGTTTTACTTATAGACCATTAAACTACAGGCATGTTTTACTAGCCACAGATCCTGACTAGTTTCTGTTTTACTTTGGTTTTCTTTGTTCTATAGCACACGCCACATGATGAATTGCTGATAGTTATCCTGATACAAGAGTGTGATAAACAATGATGTTTCTCGGGAACACACAATTTGATTTGTCTTGTGGAAAAGTGGCTAGTATGGAGGACTGGCATTGGCACTTCGCCAGGGTCTCAGTAGAGTGGACCAGAACAGGCTGTGGTGGGCATGTTCAAAAGTCTTTTTAAGTGGAGCAGGCTATGAAAATGTGGATGGCTAGTTGGTTCTAAATATAGAGGCAGAGACTCTTAATCCTCTGTCTCCGAGCCATACTCTCCTAGATTTAGTGATCCCATTGAGGAGGTGATTAGCAGAGCAGTTTCCTGGCTGTTAAATATTCGGATGTGGTTGGCCCTAGACACTTCGAAACTAGGTGTATTACTCTGAAAATGATCCAGGCTTTGAATGGATGTTGGAATGACTGGTTACAGAATCCTTGTAATGCAGATGTAGAAATAGGTCTACCACTTCTGTTTTCAATCTCGAGCAGTCTTTCCACAGGATTCTCAAGTTTCCCCATTCAGCATGTATGTATGCCGTTTTGATGTACAGCTATTAAAGACTGTGGAGCTCATTTAGGTGAGCTGCATAATTCGGCAGATTGGATCCGTTAGGTGTAGACATATACGTTGGAGGGTACGTTGGTGGGTCCACACCACCATACTCTGGTCATTTGCATGGCGGGGTGCACAAGTGCAGCACAAAAGGTGGTGTTGCACTTCTGCACTCTGCGGGACATATTGAGTAAACAATGGCTGCAATGCATGCATGGCAGGCAGCATTTAAAATACATACCTATGGGGTCCCCCTGCTTTTTGCTTGTGCTTAAAGCTGGGAGACTTCATAGGAATCTGCAGCATTTGCACGGGCATGAAAATTCGTTCTGGGAGTATTTGTATGGCAGGGAGGAAGGGAGTGGTGGAACTCCAAGTTGAGTTCCACCCCTTCTCTCCAACATACACATGAATGTAAAATAGTTGTGACATGAACGCATGGCCAAACAGAAATGTTTATGGCATCAATTTACATTAAGACTCTGATGACAATGTGTGCATGTGTTTGCAATGAAACCATACAGTGTTTCCAAGATTATAATGAGCATCACAAACATGCTACTGCATGTTTAGGGGCATGGGAGCAATGCCCTGATGACCAAACACATGGAAAAGTAAACTTTGCTCCACTAAGGCCAAGAGAACATTTTGATGACCCACATTGAGGGGCCATTGCCTGAAGGTCTCACACAGTAATCACATCAACCCATATTTCCCCCCCCCAATACTGTTACACCCTACTCAACAGATTGCAGATCATATGATTACAACAATTAAGTTCCTGCTGCTATAAATATGCTCTTTGCTACTAATTATCATGTCTTGATCTGATTACTCCTGCAACACCAGCATGTTGCTACAGTGAGAACAATTATTTGTGTTCTCCGGCCCTAAGAGTTAGTCCTTCTACAAAACCCCCCAAAAACAGGTTGTTCTTCTTGACTATGGTCAGAAGGTTTCCTAAGAAAAACCTCTATGATGACAAATTTAAAGTCCTCTTGATCTGCACTGCAAAGGTGGATGCCCACCTCTTCAGGTTAGAGGGGGCCAAGAGTGTGCCATTCCAGAGGACCAATCTGTGAGCAAATATCTGTGCCAAGGTCATAAAGGTGGCTGGAAATCCCAACACCTTTACGGCCATCTAAAAGCACTGACAAAAACCTCAACAGGCACGTCTGCAGCCCTGTCTCAGACAATGACAAGGAGTCTCTAGCCACAAGAGACAGGTCCCCACCACTTATGATGTGACCCTGATATGAAGAACTCCTAAACATCATTGGCATTGTAGGCCCAAGAGAATTGAATGCATGGAGAAAGATAGCAATGATGAGCACAGAAAAAAAGGCAACATCTTCATTTATGCATGAAAACAAATGGATTATGTGCATGGGACTGATATGAAAAAGCCACAGATGTGTTAACTGCACAATGTGCTTTTCAGTGGTTTCATACATCTGTGCCATTGTGAGCCTAAACCAAAATGTGGGCCTTATGCAAGACACAGGACCTGGCATAACATGCTTGAATTTCCTTACACACACCACGATTATTTGTGTGCTCTCTATTCACCATTGCCTACCGTCGCTACATTTCCAACGCCCTATATGCTGTCCATGTCAATGGTTTTACCTGATCACAGCACAACCTGTTGCTAGACATTTCATTCAATGGTCAGCATCCAGGCTGTACACATGCCATGTATTCATTCTTCTTGGGACAGATGACCCTCGACAGCTCTGACAAGGCACGGTCCAGCCACCTCAAACTCCTCATACCCAAATAGGCAGCCTCCACATTCACAAATAAGTCCAATAGTTCACAGCCCTTCTCATCAAGGTAGATTGCCTTAAAATACCTAACTTCGTTGGACCTGCTGTACAACCTCTTCATCCAGATCAGTGATTAACACAAATGCACAAGGGATGTAGGATGGGATATATGTTTACAATTCTCTAAAAATAACAACACTTGAAATGTAGAATGGAATCGTAATGACATCAGATTATATTACCATTAGAGGAGCTACCATCATGAAGGTATCTGCACACTTATGTTCGCAGATGATGTAGTTCTCATCTCACTTAGCCCATTTGGTCTGAATATAATTAAGAACAAATGTATCGAATTTTGAAGCCATCAATGATTAACAATTAACAAAGGACAGAACTAAAGTTATGAGATGTGAGAATACTCACACTCTATTTCAACAGTACTTATAAAACTAGATGAAACAAGAATACAGCAGGTGCCCTTTTCTGATTATTTAGGATTAAGGATAGGACAGGATGATAAATGTAACCGTCATGTTGAAAAGGAAAATCTAATGTTGGGAAGACATTGTGGTGGCATCTTGACATGTGCTAAATCCTCAGGCCACAATATATCGCCCCTAGCTCTGGAAATATATCAAGCCCAAGCCATAATAGCTGCTGGGTATGGAGCAGAGGTCTGGGGACATAGCAATATTTCACAACTATTGGTAACTGAAACAAGTTTCCTTAAGAAGTTGCTATGTATACCCCTAAGCACTTCAAACATTCTGCTACACCTGGTTCACCCCCTATTGACACACAGCTTGATTTAAATCCGTTGCTGTTTTGGTTACACATCTGGTCATGTGATACCCAATTTATAGGTGTGTATGTTAGTAAATGCATGGTTAGATCTACTTGTTATAGCCACCTTTCGATTAAACAGGGATATTATTTGGAAGAGTATCTCTGTCTCATCCCAAATCCAACCCGGAGATTGGAATACACAAAACTGTGCTTGGGCACCTTACCCATCTCATTATGTAAAGCTTGTTGGAACAGAAATGATTCTCCTTTCTGCCGATTCTGTTCTGGAATCTTTGAACGCTACACCATTTTTTTTTTTTTATTTCTATGCTCTATGCTTGCTGACATCAGATACAGAAATCTGAAACTGTGTCTGGTTAATACAGGTGTTTATTTACTTAATGGAAGCAGAGGAACTGTATAAAACGTTGAGCTCAATAGATGCTATTTTTGCTGTGTCAGCCTACTTGAAAAAGGTGTGATGGAGGAGAGACACGATTCTAAAATGAATAGGATTGTTAGGTGCTCATTATCCCATGTTGACATTTAAATGGAGTTATGATTGTTGTTTCATTGCAATGGTTGTTGTCATATATGTATCTTCTGTGCAATTAATTGATTGTAGATTCTTAGGTCTACCCCAATGAAATGTCTGGGTAGCTGCTTTTTCGGATGCAGCCACAGCTTGGATTGGATCAATTTTAAGAAACCGACGGTGCAGGTTCTGTAGTGATACAGCCGAAGCAGCACCAAGAGTGTTGCTGTCACACCTTGAAAAGGATACAGATATAACACCCACATTGGTTGTTTGTCACACCTTGAAAAGGATACAGATATAACACCCACTTTGGGTGTTCCTTCACTCTAAGAAGTGTTGAACGCAATGTTAATAAGACTTTCCCCCCAAGAGCGCAGCCTGCAGGAATATAATATACCTGACAGGCCAGGGGCTTGAGTGAAAAGGCAGGAGCAGCAGCAACAGAGCTAGGGGAACAAAGAACAATACAGCAGTTCAGAAAAGCAGCCAGGAATGCCAACATTCAGCAATCACCACCCACAATTACCCACTCTTACCTGCTCAGTTAGAGGAAGGCCAGTAACCTACTTGGAGTCGGAGGGGTGGTGATGAAAGTGAAGAGTGAAAAGGAAGTCCCAATTCCAGGAAGTCTGTGCAATCCCACCTAACCCAAAACGGCACGAGGGCGCAACTAATGAACAGTCCAGAACAATCCCAAAGAAATCAGCAAAGCGTCCCAAAGTGCAAAATAACCAATCCAAACAGTAACCGTATAATCAGGAGAGCATCTAAGTGGTCACTTCAGTATGCAGAGCAGTGTTCCTTGTGATGAACAGGATAGCGTCTTTAGTAGATTCAGTAAATGAAGGGTTCTGTGAGTTAGTGAGAGGTGGGGGTTCCGGGAAGTTAATGGAGAGAGCAGCCAGTGGTGCCAAAAGAAAAGGCTTGGAAACGGGAGTGCAGCGTTAGAGAACTCTAAGCTTAATCGGAGTGGGTAGCGAGAAAGCACAGATCGGAAAGCGTCACATCGAACCAGGGCAAGACAAGGAGCAATCCGATTGAGTAGCAAGAGGTTTGGTAGCCGAGGGAAACAGCAGATGTAACCAGGCGCCAGGATATTGTGAGGGAAAGACTGAAGACTAATCCTTGAACACAAAAGCCGGGTCGAGGAAACAGGTAGACCAGAATATCAGGATATCAAGTACTCGAACTAAATACTTAGTTTAGGAGCACCCGTTGCTGGGACTGGCAGAACTAAATACCGGAGTCACCCGAAGACATGGAACACGCTCCATGTGTGTCACGTGACCACGGAACACGTTACGTGCGCGTCACGTGAATGTGAACAGAGGGTGTGATGAGAAGTGCAGTGCGGCAAATCCCGCAAACCGGGTGCAACTGCGAGATTCGCCAGGGCAGCGTCCAAGTGGGGACATGTGCCCCCGCATGTCTACATGCAGGAAACCGGGACATAACAGTTGCAGTTTGGAGTCACGCAGGGAGGTTGCTTATCACTCTCTGCCCCCCTTTACAATGTTTTCTCTGTCCCACGTTTTAATCTGCTTGGTTAAAATGGTATGGCATTCAAAAATTATGCTGATGACACACAATGTGCCATTCCACTTTCCAGTGATCATGAGTAGGACACTAAAAAGGCTGAATAAGGTTTACAATATTAGTCATGTCTGGATGGAGGAGAATGGTCTTGCCATGGATAAAGAAAGGACCAAATTGATTGTGGTAGGAACAGAGCAAACAATCCTAATACTTGGAGCTAATTATAGTTTGTTTCAGGAGGCTGGTTGCAATCGAGAAAAAAAACAATGTGAATTTACTGTATTCAAAATGCAAACATGAATGCCCAAGTAAACATTTTGGTCTCCATTTCAGCATATTATGTTAGGCTGTTAGCCCAAATTTGCTGCAACATTTTGAAGTTAAACACTGAAACAATCACAAAAAGTACAGTTATCCAAGAACGTGTACAGACCTAGTCACATTCAAATTATTGAAAGATATTCAATACAACACCTTCTCTGAAGAAGAATTCCAAAGGTTACTTTTTGCAATTATTTCTTATTTTATTTGTATTGCTTTCTTTTTAAATCATAATATATCAAGACAGTGTACAAAAAACAACAATCGTTAAAACTTCATTACATTCATTGTATTTAAACATTTTCATCATGTCAACCTAGTACCATATTGTAATCACTCATACTCACTCTTTCATATCAATTTCATACTTACCCATTCACTAACTACTCATGCCTGTGCAAAAACCACGCAATCCTAGCAATGTCTAAAAACGAAAGGTCCAACAATTGGACCTCTGATGCAGCATACTATTTGTTTTCTGGCAATGCATCAATATACAAATATGTCTGGCATATATTAACAGTTTTATTCTAATATTTTCATTGCCAAAATGTTTTTTTTATAAACCAAAGAGAACAATTGAGGTCCAAAAAACACAGAACTTGAGACGTTTATAATGTCTACTTGAGTTTCGAGCATGGTGTCAGATGTGCTTTCACTACCCATGCCCTCATCAGTACATATACAAGTGTTGTCATTTCTACTCATAATAGTAGGAGTTGAATCTATTTGCCCAGTGGTAAGTTGGTATTGTCTTTATTTTCCAGGCTCCAAAGCTAGGTAACTGCCTTGTCGGTATTCCTTCAGAGGCATCCATCGCATCACAGAAGGATATTGTCTTTATTTTTCAATTACCCCAGTCGCTATTATGTTGAGGGGTTCCTCAGCTCCCTTGCTAGTAATGTAAAGGTGATGCCAGTCTTGGATCACCAAACTCTGAAACAATAGCAAGAGCTATTACATGGTCTAAGATGGACTACTGACATAGCCTGTTAGTGTGTTTCAAGAAGGCAGAGTGTGCCAGACTCCAGGTAATACAAGATAGTGCTGTGAGAGTGATTGCTGGACTTGGATGGAGAGATCATGTAACCAAAGCTAGAAGAAAACTACACTGGTTACCAATTGAGGCAAGGATTGAGTTTCATCTCCTTGTAATGTTGCATACATGCCTAATGAGTGAGCTATTGTTAAATAGAGCGAATGCCAGAATTCTTAGATCAAATAACACATATCAGCTGAAGGAATCTAGATGAATGCTTTCACAAGTCAAGAAGTGTGCCTTATTTGCTACAAACCTAAGACTTGGAATGCTATCCCTCCAAATCTTAGAGAAGTTAAAGTCACTGACATCTTTAAATAAGTAATTGAAGACTTTGCTCTTTAGATAGTTTGGAATCTTTCAGACTTTGTAGTTACTAACTATTGTCCTCTTGCTGATTTACTTAGGTTATGTTTGTTTATTTTTGACCCGTAAGCCTGCAGGTCCATAGGTGCACAGTATAAATGTATAATGTGAAGTAATGTTTTATGCAATCTCGTATATGTTTGTAACCTCATATTTGTTATAAATTGTGATTCTGCAGTTTATTAAGTATGTATTGAGTTTAAATGACGTTGTATCAGCTCTTATTTATAATATCTCTGTACTTTTATGTTAAAAAATAAAGATATAAAGATGAGATGATGAAATTGGAATCTATCCATAAAGCGTAACATATGCTATGCTGAACTTCTGCCACGACTTGGATCAGTGCTATTTAGTCATCAATATAAAATAGAAAGTAAAATCATTTGCTCCATCTTAACCCTACTTAAACTGAGGTATTTTCATTAATAATGTAACTTTATTCAGATTTCTCCATTGACAAAATAAGAACATACACAGTATACAGTAAATAACCAAAAAACTCCCATACAATCCTAAAATCCAAAAACCACCACACAAACACGTTGATTAAAATCAACAGTTTCTTAATTCAACTCAGACCTGCATATAAAGCATGAGTAAAGCACTAAAACCAGGCTAAAATCCACATAAAAGTGCTGTTGACATTGAGCTCGGAGTTTCATTGCTGCGGTAACAAACTCGAGAAGATTAGAAATAAATGGCAGATTACTATAGTTGTTTACAAAGCGTATTGCTTCTTTACTTGTTCTCAACTTATGATATTTAAAAAAGGAAGAAGCAAATGAGAGGAGGCACAAAGGGAAAAGAGCATCTCTGATGGTATCTTTCATTGAGAGCCACACTCACCTTATTTTTGTGGGAAACAAGTAGCAGAGATTATTCAAGGTGTGAGATACTATTTAGTGTCCTCCGTTAAAGTGAATGAATGAGTTCTTTGTCATTAAATTACAGTAGAGAGGAGGAGCAGAAATCCCTGAGGGCAGTTTTTCTGAGACTCACACTTACATGATTTTTGGAGTGGAATGTAGCAATAATTCTGGGAGATAGGGGATACCTTTCTGTTTTCCTCTCTTGAAATGAGTGACTTTGATACTTACCATCGGATGACATTTGGGAGGATGAGCGGGAAGAGAAGAAAAGTGTGCTTAATGCAATATCATATGAGTTTTTCAGGGTATAAGTAGATGTTGGGAGAGTTGAGAAATACCATTCAAGATCTGTCTGTCAAAGTTAGTACAATTCATTACATCATCCTGTGACACTTGGGAGGTGGAGTGGAAGGAACAATGAATCCCTGAGGAAGCTTGTGCTAGAGTCACACTCACATTGTGTCTGGAAAAGTAGCAGCGATACAAGAATGTAATGAATACAATACATTTTCTGTCGCTTGAAGATTGTGAATGAGGCACATGCCGTAAGGTAACATTTGGGAGGAGGAGCAAAGAATCCCTGAGGACGGTTTGTATTTGATTTTTGCATGCTGAATTTATATCAAAGAAAGTATCAGAGATTTGTCATGGAAGGATATAGCAAAATGATAAGATGAAAAGATGACAGGCTCCCCCTCCCTCTTAAACACATTATAGTTAAAATTAATATTACTATATCCACACAAGGAAATATACCATAAAACAATTGTTGACATACAAACATCACAATGTAATATAAGATTAACATGTGCAACAAAAATCCAGCTAAGATTCCTTTGGGGTTAGTATAAAGTGCCAATCATGCAGAACAGTACATTTGGAAACAACATATTACTCACAGCACAAGTATGGGGGACAGCATCACCACTCTGAAAATACTTACTAACATGGGTTTATCAATAACCTAATGATTTCAACCTCTGGACTGATGTGCCAGACAATGATAATTATGAACACTAAATGGATGATGGTAAAGATTCCGATAAATCAGATGTCAGACAGGAACGTGCAAAACCGAGGAGAAGGATGAGAGGAGAATGCTACCAAAAATACAGGGGCTGTAGAAGTAGTAGACATTACCCACCTCACTTTGGTAAAATCTCTCCTGCTCAAGGAAACAGCTTTCCTGTAATAGGTGATTTCCTACATTCTTTTCAGTAGCGCTGGGGTTGTTTGTTGGGGTCAAATGTATTATTAGGTACATCAGAAGATGAATAAACCATAATTCCTTGAGAATAGGAACTACCATTGCAAATCACTCTTCATGCTTTTTTCCAGCCTCCAAGTGCAGCAACAGGTTTTGTTGATCGTCATTGCTACTTGGTTTACCTCACATCACCTCTCTGTGCTATTTTTGGTAACTTTAGTCCCACACTGTCAATTCCTATTTTTTGCTGTTTGGGTTCTTACCTGAAACCTACTTGATGTGATATTATGTCTTCCTTTTCTGGCTACAATTATGCAAGGTATTCTTTCTTTGTTATGAAATCCTGCATTTGGTTATTTCTAGATCAAAATGTATAATTTATGTCTCTCTAGTTTTTCTTTATATGTGTATTGTACTGGGGTAACCCTCAATTCCTCATAATTCTCAGTGGTGCCAACCCTAAATGTACCAATGCGTAGAACACCAGATTGATTCCCCCGAGCACCTGGTTGTTCTTGATCAAGGGTTCTTTTAACAAGTTACTTGAATGAGTTCTGATTGGTGTTCAGAGCATTTCCCTTCTGTGATGCAGGTGGTGGAGTATGTGGCATGCTGCTGAATACTTTTACAATTTGTTCTGACTTTCAAATGTTTGGTATCTCTGATCTTCTCTAGACTCTTATCTCTGAAATTTAGGCCTATACTGGTTGAAGATGCTGCTGGGGCTGTTGCCATAATGGCCACAACTCTGCACAGGAAATTATAGATCATTTGTTTTTCATCCAAAACTCACAGTTGAACATGGTAGGGGACCATTGCATTATTCTCGGGTCAAATTGATTATGAGCAACTGCTCCAACATATGCCTGTGATCTTAGATTGGGCTCATATTTGCAATGTATTGCATTATCTCCCAAATAAAGGATATGTGGGTCTGGCAAACAGTTTTGGTATCTCCATTCAGAAATGTTAGCCTTTTCTACCGACATTGGAAGGATATGTGACCTGGGCATGTCACCTTACTCTCTTGGTCCATCAAAAAATCCTGAATTTGCAGATTCTATTGGTCAATAGGACAATCACATGTTATGTTATTTGATATTTGTATAGCGGATAATGCCATTGTTATGGCTTTGAAGAGCTGTGGGGGAAAAGGCCCTATGGAAGACCACTCTCTGTGCAAGCATGGAAATAAAAAGAGCATTACATTTCATGTGAATAGTAAATATAATCAGGTGATTAATTAATTACTAGCAGATATGACTAGTTTAAAACGTTATAAAAATCATGCAGAGGAATGTGTTCAGGCGCAGACTTGGCTGTTATGTCAGTGATTATATGACAACTGGATCACATTTCTCATGGGAATCAGCTATATCATATAGCTGCAGTGCAAGAAGGGTTATGGGCATTATAAATAGCCTATCACCCCAGAGGACAACTGTCTAGAGTTGAGGGCTCTGATATAATTTGCATGCAGAACACATGCACAATGAATAACAAGCACTCAAGGCAAAAAAACTTGCAACCATGCACTCTCACAACAGGCCTATTGCATACAGGTCCCATTTCACTAGCTCATTTTCAACCCTGTGTGTGTGTCTCTTTCTCTCTCTAACACTCTCTCTCTCTTTCTTTCTTTCTCTCTCTCAATCACACATGCAAAACAAGTATCTGCAAGTTAGCAGATGAGAGGAAGTGTTAGACAATCTGAAAACTTGAGTCAGATACCATAGGCAACAGCTAAAGGTTATGGGAGAAAAGAACATGTGATTCAGAGAACGTGCTAATTAAAATTTGGGGTACCAATCACCCATTTTGCTTTGCATAGCATGCTGGTTGTCAGGCTGAGAAATGCCTCATGCTCACTCTATCATGCTCAGGCACTGTGCTCAGTGGCCTGCTCAATATACAGAATCTTTTACACCAAGGGATTACACCGTTGGACTTAATGATTCAATGTCCAGATTAAGGTTCTGCAGAGTCTTTGTAAGAACACAAATGGGGATGCATTGAATTCCCAAACCACGGAAAATGCAATCGGTTTTGCCTTTTGGACTGAACGGTATGGTTAATAATGTCTACACAATTAATTCATAAAATAATTCCACATTATGGCAATCTATTCTGACAGACTAAAAAACAATTGTATCCTGATCTTCGTCTACCATGCAGCTAAACTACTTGATATATGTTTTATCTTGGTGGACTTCTAGAGTCGTTGTGTACACTCCACAGACTCAATATGCTGCTCAATACTTGAATATTTATCAGATTTTGGAAAATGTTTTAACAAACTTCACAGAGATGTAATTGTCTTTATTGGATCCACATTTTGTTTATTACTGGTATGGTTTTGTACTGCACTATACCCTTGATTATCATCATCTCCTTTTGACTCCATAAAATATGAATCTCTATTTTTGCTACTTGTTTTTTGTCTCGATTAATTCATGGTTTGTATTGTTACATTCCTCATCCTCGTTTACTAATATTAGAGTTGCCACCACTACGGTCTTCACCAACAATTGTGTTCCTACCTGTGTTTCTAGAGGGATCACTTTGATTTCATAATAAAGAAAGAATTAACAATATTTTTCATTGAAAATGGGTATAAGTTGCATTTCCACTTGTTTTCCCTCAGTGGCGCTGTACATCCAAATGGGACATCATGCACACCATATTTTCCTCTGTGTCAGAATTGTAGATTTTTCTCAAATGTATCATCTATTCTCACTCTCTGACTTTCGGTAGATAAAACGTAATGCTCAGAAGACAATGTTACGCTGGTTATAGCCGGTCTGTCCTACTTGACCGACTTGAGAAACCACCCTGCCCCATGTTTATGCCTATCTACATATTGTTTTTTGCATATCTTGAATTTTCTCTATCCTATCATGTAACGCTTGTCAGTATAGTTGTTGATTTGTAAAAAATTACATCTGCATAATTTGTCTGGAGCGAGTTATATTCCTGTTGCAGCAAATCAAAATTATTGAAATGTGATCATCTTCTTAAACCTTACAAATGTTGGAAATTAATGATCCTTTGAATGCCTGGTGTTCTTCAGCCTCTATATAAAATTGCATGGACCTGGTATGAATGTGTACCTGGTTATTTAACAACTCTGGGTATTTATGTGACCAATCATTTATTTTCATTTTGAAACTCTCCCTCTGTAACATATTGATAATAGAATGTGTGTTTTAATTCAATATTCTGGTGTAAATATGATTCTAATTTGCTGAACCACCATTCTTTGGCGTTCATGCTATTGTGAGAACATCTGGAATGATCTTATGTAAGGAGATGTTTAATTCTATGACAAGACAGGAGGCTCGCATTATGCTTTTCTTTCTTTTAATTCTGCCATACCAGCACTTCAACTTAACTTTAACTTTTTTTTTTTTCGATATTCCATCAGAAAAACAAAAGAATCAAATAAAGTTACAAGATTCATTTCCTTGAACAACTTGAAATGAGTTCCAGAACTACAACTCGCATCCCCCTGAGGCCTTCTGTAGTCCTGACCTCTGTCCTTGCACCAATCAGTGTCCAGCTCGGGGTATAAACTCTCTTACCCCTAGGTACTTTCCTCTTTCTTTTGGCTGCCATACGACAGATGAGTACTGTTTTATATGTGTGTATATTATTAGAATGTAGAAGCGCCCACATGGTGTATAGACAGGGATAGATATCCTTTGTAAGTTTATGTTTTCTGCGCAATACATTTCCGATGCTGTGCTGTTGCCAGTGCGCACGCACGCGTAAGCGTTTGTCCGCCGTACACAGAGTTGAGGCGGGGCGGAGCCACGGGCAAAGCCGCTCGATTTAGGCAGCCCCCCCCGTTCTCCTAATGGTAGCATTCCTGTTCGCGCCGTTTCCCTCAGGAGCCCTCACTCGCGGCGGCGCCCGTCCCTGCGCGCATGCGCAGGGAGGTCTCGCGCCTCCAAATTCGGTGAGCGCTGAGACCCAGCAGCGTCGCAGAGTCTTCCCGGCATGCACGGCTCCCAACGCTCGTTTTGCATTAAATATTTGCGAAACAAAGCGGCGGGACATGCCGACACTTGTGGGAGAGTTGAAAAAAAAGAAAAAAAAATTTAGCTATATGAGAGAAGCAACGACCCGTCAGTGATACAGGGCATAAAAAAAAAAAAAAAAAAAAGAGAACATGCAGTCGCAGGAGCTAGAAAGCACACAGTGGATTGATCTCTGCTGGAGCCTTCTTTAAGCTGATTCCCAGAAAGTCAGCTCTGCTGACACAGTTTTCATGGCTCATTCGTCGCACCCTGTGGATTCTCAGTCCACTTCTCCAGAGTGGAGTGAACAAGAGTGGAGGAGGAGCCCACCTGGCAAGATTCAGACTTATCCTTCAGTTTCAAGAGGGTGCTGGGTGATTCGCTGTCGCAGGCGGTCTCTCAGGGGGTGCAGCCTCTAGCACAGAGGTTAGAGTTGCTGGAAGCATACATGGTCGAGCAGAAAGAGCAGCTCACAGCAAGAAAAAGACGGGCAGACAGCCTGGGGAAGGGACATCAGCTGGACACCCTCAGAAGAGGGTTGAAAATCAGGGGTGTAAGAAGGCCCGTAAAAGCGCAGACTCATTGACCCCCGCGGACACAATAGAGAGGGGTAACACCGTTCCCCAATGCCAGAGCGACCCTGTCGCCAGACTGAAAGGAGCCTTTCTAGCTAAATTGGCGGACAGCCACAACAGAACCCGTGCCCCAGGGGTGAATAATTCAGGGGAGTATGAAGAGGGATACGCCCCCGACGATGAAGGCGGCGAAGAGGAAGAAGAAGAAATTCTTCAGCCCATTCGACACTTCCCACAAGAAGCTCCCGATGAGGAAGACAACATTCTTGATATGTTTGATCCGGAGACCATCAGGCACCCAAGGTCTTCCGAATGGATGCCCTCCCCCAGAGTGGCACTGTACATGGCGTAGCACATCCGGAAAACACTGGACAGGGAGGTTAGATCCCGCATGCACGCTGAATGTCCAAGACCCTAGCTGCCGGGCAAGCTAAGGGACACTCCGAAGATGGTCACCTTTGTAACCAAGTCTGAAATGACATCCGAAAAGGAGTCGATCGCGCCTGGAAGGGATGCCAGGACAAGCTTCAGGACCTAGCAGGTCCATTAGCCAAAATAATGGACTTGGTCGAAAAGTCAAAGGACACTGGTGTTCCAGTTGATAATCAAGCACTAGCGAACTGGGCGCAAAGGGCGATTTGCCTACTAGGTAACATCAACTGCGACCTCTCTTCGGAGAGAAGGAGGGGTGTCCTCCTTAAAATTGACAAGAAACTTAGTGACCTAGCCACATATGAGGCCGGGGAGGGCGCCAAGGGCCTTCTTTTCGGAGAAGCCTTCGCGAAAGAGATGGCCCAATTTGTTGGTACATATACAGTGCTTGAAAAAGCCCAGAATTCTATAAAAAAGATTTTCCCTGGACGTGTTTTTGCGGGGACCGGATGCTTCAGAGGTCGCTCGTCCGGTAACTATAACTATCAGAGACGACCTCAAGGTCCATGCGCGCAGTATTGGGAAGGCCGTCAACAAGACTCCTTTTTCCCAGCCAGAGGAAGACACTCAAGGGGCCGCAGAGGAAGAGGTTAATTCCGTCAGCCCAGTACTGCAGGTGGTGAGTACACCAAGGATTCCTATCGGAGGCAGAACCCTCCATTTCCTGAAGACGTGGCAAGCTTTATCAAGAGATGCTTGGGTTTTAAGGCCGATAGAGGGTCTTCCCCTAGATTTCATAGGCGTGCCAAAGCAGAACACAGTACCGGCCCCCATTTACATGTTGCAATACGAAAAGGTACTATTGCACAGCGAATTGAGAAAATTAGTGGAGAAGAATGCGATAGAGCGGGAGGTCACAGAGGGACAAGTTTTCATCAGCAACATGTTTCTTGTTCACAGGGGGGAAAAGATTTTCCCAGTCATAATCCTAAAATAGTTGAACGGCTGGTTGGAGTACAACCATTTCAAGATGGAGGGTATACACCTCCTCCGAGACCTGTTGCGCGCAGGAGATTGGTTAGCGCGACTAGACCTCAAAGACGCGTACCTAGCGATTCCGATAGCAACAGCCTTTTTGGAAATATCTGCAGTTCCTCTGGAAAGGGGAGATCTGGCGGTTTACATGACTGCCATTCGGGCTGGCCTCAGCACCATGGGCCTTCACACGAAGGTAATGAAGCCGGTGACTGCAGCTATCAGGGAAAGAGGCATTCGGATGATTATCTATCTGGACGATATTCTAGTAATGGGATCCAGCAAAGAAAATCTCACGAGAGAAGTTCAGTGGATATTCAAGCTCCTATCATCGCTGGGATTTTTGGTGAATTTGGAAAAGTCCCATTTAGCCCCGGTGCAGAGGTTAGAGTTTTTAGGCTTCACGGTGGACACGTTGAGAGCAATTCTAGAGATCCCAGGACACAAAGTGAGAGCCATAAAGAAGGAGCTCAGAGCAGTTATAGTGAAACGCTCTATTTCACTTCGGAATCTAGCCAGGCTAGTGGGCCTGTTATCAGCTTCCATTCAAGCTATTTTCCCCGTTCCCTTGCACTACCGGGCTTTGCAGAGACTGAAGATCAAATATCTTCAAGGAGATTTGCAGTACCATCGGCAAGTCGACTTAGATCAAGAAGCCATGTCAGAGCTACATTGGTGGCTAGAGAACATGGAGGCCTGGAACGGTCGAGCGATCTTCGGGGATGTCCCGGAACTGGTCATAGAATCAGACGCAAGCAGGTTAGGTTGGGGGGCGAGATGCGAATACATTCAGACAGGAGGGAGATGGTGCGACGAGGAGTTAAGTCTCCATATAAACTGCCTCGAGCTTCTAGCAGGCTCCTTCGCAGTTCAGGCCTTCACGAAGGACAGATTAAGATGTTGTGTTCTGCTCAAGATGGACAACATCTCAGCGGTCCGCTACATCAACAAGTTAGGTGGAACAAAATCCAGATTGATAGCGGAACCCGCAAAGAACTTCTGGCATTTTTGTCTCCAGAACAACGTTACAGTGACCACAGAATACCTCCCAGGGAGCCAGAACTGCATAGCAGACTGGAATTCTCGATATCTTGTAGACTCCAGCGACTGGAAACTGCATCCTCTGATATTCCAGCGCATCCAGCAAACTTGGGGACCCTTAGACATAGATCTATTTGCGTCCAGGCTGAATGCGCAGACGCAGAAGTACTTCAGTTGGAGGATAGACCCGGGAGCAGTGGGTACAGATGCCTTCCTGCACCCGTGGCCCGGAGCAGTGCACTATGCCTTCCCGCCATTTGCAATGATCGCGAGAGCGCTGGCGAACGTCCGCAGAGACAAAGCAGAGGTGGTGATAGTAGTACCCTATTGGAGGTCGCAGGCTTGGTTTCCAGTAGCGATGGAACTTTCTATGGATTTTCCGAGGATAGTTCCTAACACCCCGGACCTTCTACTCGACCCGTCCGGCAGGACCCACCCGCTGATAGAAGCGGGCTCCCTGCAGCTGATTGCCTGCAGGGTTTCAGGAGGAGATGGAACTTGCCAGGAATTTTCGGAACTCGCTGCAGATTGTATCCGAGATTCCTGGGCGCCTTCCACCGTCAGGAGCTATCACACAGCTTGGAACAGTTGTGCGAAATGGTGTACAGAACACATTTTGGATCCCATTTCAGCGCCTCTAGTGAACATCCTAAATTTTTTAGCTTCGAAATTTCAGGAAGGAGGCGCCTATAGGACTATCGGAGTCTACGGATCCGCCATTTCAGCAGGACATGGCACAGTAGAAGGGAATACAGTAGGTGAGCACCCGGCAGTACTGCGTCTCCTCAAAGGTGTGAAATTGAGGAGGCCGCCAGAGCCAAAATACGCAGTCTTATGGGACGTCAGGGACGTCTTCCAATTGTTTCTCAGGTGGCCAGAGAATGACATCCTGTCCCGTTCGCAGTTGTCAGGCAAATTAGCGATGCTTTTTATGTTTGATAGCATGTCAGAGAGTCTCAGACATGAAAGCATTGGAGATTGATAGAAAAATGTTCTATCCGGAGTGGCGTTTAATATCGCTAAAGGGACTAAAACGGATTCCAGAGTAATTTCCTACCCACATTTTACTGAGAATAAGAAGTTATGCATCGCGCAGTGTATCAAAGATTATGAAGCAGCGACAGCGCAGTTTAGACCACGCAGCGTGACCCAGTTACTTATAGCGCGTAGGAAGTCTCATCATGCAGTAGCGAAAGCAACCATTGCGAGATGGGTGAGGGAAGTCATGCAATGGGCAGGTATAGATTTATCCTTGTTTGGGGCCCATTCCACTAGAGGGGCAATGGCTTCTAGAGCTTTTGTGACGGGGGTCTCATTACAAGATATTATGAAGTCTGCAGATTGGTCTTCTGAAACCACCTTTAAGCCTTTTTTTTCAAACCGATTTCTGATATACCAAGCTTTGAACAAGCATAATGCGAGCCTCCTGTCTTGTCATAGAATAAAGATTGCCAACGCTATCAGCTAAGGAAAATCTTAATTCTATTAAAGACAAGGAGGCGAGCATTATATCCCTCCCATTACTGCTAAAATTAACTAATAATTGTGATGCAGTTGTAGTATTGATATTTGTTTCCCAACCTCACGTGATATTCCCGGTTCTCACAGGAGACGAGCAGAAGATGTCATGAGCAAGTTGGGAAGTGCGTCAGTGATTCGTTGGCAAGTTGTACCCGTTGGGCCGTGCGGTTAAGCCAGTTCCGGATCAAAGCACAGTTGATGGAGTAGCTTGGACACGTTCTGGATGCTTATGGGATTGAGTGATCATGGCAAAAGAAAGAGGAAAGTACCTAGGGGTGAGAGAGTTTATACCCCGAGCTGGACACTGATTGGTGCAAGGACAGAGGTAAGGACTACAGAAGGCCTCAGGGGGATGGGAGGTGTAGTTCTGGAACTCATTTCAAGTTGTTCAAGGAAATTAATCTTGTAACTTTATTTGATTCTTTTGTTTTTCTGATGGAATATCGAAAAAAAAAAAAAAAGTTAAAGTTAAGTTGAAGTGCTGGTATGGCAGAATTAAAAGAAAGAAAAGCATGATGCTCGCCTCCTTGTCTTTAATAGAATGAAGACTTTCCTTAGCTGATAGTGTTGGCAATCTTTATTCTTAAACAATTTGAACACATAGTTTTGCAAATATACTATCCCAGAATTATCAGGGATTATTTCACCGTCACATTGTGTTGCTTGGTCTTGTGATTTTGGGTGTATCCGTTTCTGCCTCTTTAGAAATGCTACTGATATACTCAATCAACTTAGTTGGAAACCAGATTATTCAATCTTGCCCTTCCTTTCTGTCCCAAACAACTCTGAGAAACTATGGGGCCGATTCATGGAATAATTGTGTGCCGAAAAAGGTGGCACAAGTGAGAAAAATCCAGCACACGCGTGCAAATCGCACACAAGCGATTCATGGAAGTCTGTCCGCCTGTTTTTCGAGGGAGCTGCGCTGAAACCATGCGTGGCGCACACAGGCACACACGTCACTGCGACATACCGAACGCCATGTGCGATGCGTTCAGAAAAAGTGCACAACGTGTAGCGCACACACAAAAAAGGGGGCGGAACACGCGGAATGGGGAACAATGCGTGAAAATTAGGGCGTAACTGGGGAATTACTGCTGGGAAATACGGAACACCCTCACGTGCGCGAACAAAACGTATTCATGGAATTGAATAGGAAAGACCCACGCACACCAAAAGACACAGCCAGGCCTAAACACGTCTGCCACACAAAGGCAGATGGAAGCGTCCTTGCGCAGTTTAAAATGCACGCAAACACCAAACACGTATATACAGCTACGATTAATGTACCAATGATCGTGGGACACCGTAGGAGGTGGAGAATAGCCAGGCCTCACATTTTTTTGCCCAGGACCAGCCTATTTGGGATGCCTGAAGATGAGGACTATGGCAGGTATAGGTTTCCACCTCAAATCATCCTAGACCTGGTCACTGAGTAGGAGGATGAGCTCACATCACCCACCTTGTGCTCCCAAGTACTGAGTCCCTTGGAAAAGGTGCTCAATGTCCCGCATTTTCTGGCCACCTGGTCATTTCAGCGGACAACTGCCGTAGTTGGGGGTGTCTCACAGCCCACGCAGTCACACAGCCTACACTAGGTGTTGACAATCATGACTGCACACCCCTCAGTCTGCAGGCACATATACATGCCCAGAACACATACAGAAAGGCAGGCCGTGGTCCAGGACTTTTACAGGGTGGCACACTTCCCCAAAGTGCTTGGTGTCATAGATTGTAAGCATGTGGCCCTATGTCCACCTAGGGCCACTGAGAACATCTACCGCAACCGCAAGCACTGGCATTCCATCAACGTACATGTTGTATGCGATGCACATGGAATCATCACCTCTGTCTATGCAAACTATCATGGGTCTACCCATGACAGTTTCACATACAGAATGTCCCCCCTGAGCCGGGACCTGGAAGCTGGGAAGCATGGCGACACATGGCTCATTGGTGAGCACAAATGTCTGTGCACATGCATACATGCACACACAGACAAATACACAAACACAACTAATGAGAACCATCATCACCTCCCCAGGGGACAATGCCTAACCTCTGAGCATCCACATGATGACGCCAATACGGAACCCCACCACACCACACCAGGTAAGATACAACGCAGCCCATATTGCAACCAGGGGCATAGAGGAGCGCACATTCGGAGTGCTCAAGTCACACTCCCACTCCCTTGACCGCTCTAACGGACAGCTACTATATGCACCCCCAGTAGTGTGCAGGATCATTGTGGATGCATGTGTCCTGCACAATGTTGCAACACGGCGGTGCATACCGGTGGACATGGTGGTGTCCCCACATCCCCAACCACAGGCACAGGCACTGCTCATTGGAGGGGAAAGGGCATGTGGCGAGGCAGCCCGGACCCAGCTTGTGGCCACATTTTCCACCTAAACTCTCACCCCTGTGGAGTGAACACAGGCCTGGCACATACCAGGTGACAATTGATGATGACAAAGAGACAGTCAACTCTCACAACCTTACCACCCTGAGAATATTTCCATGGAAGTGCTACATTGTGTGCATCCCTAGCTACTTAAACATAACCAATCCGGTGTGACCAAAAGGAACACATGGAAGGCGCATATCACACCAAGACCCTGCAAAACAGGCCATAAAAATCAGTGGTATGTCACCCAAACCCTCCCAACCCCCATAACCCTCGTCGGCCACCCCATGACAGCAAAAGAGCAAGAAAAATGCACAACACATGACAAATTAGTTGCAAAGTGCCACATGGTGAATGGAAACAGGCCTGAGACAATCACACCTGACATGGAATCAGATGAAATGACTGACCAATAACCTACCACACATACAAAGTTACACAAAAATGCATGACACCAGTGGTACCATGAACAAAAGACAGAATGCCTGTTGGCATGCACATTGGCAAATCCAAACCGGCAAATCCCAAAACCGTGTGCTGTGTGTGTCCCCTGCAACACACCGCTCAGCACACAGCACAGTGAGCGGCCATTGTGTTGGGGATACACCTTGAGCAAGATATAAAAAAGGATAAGCAACTAAAATTACCCTGTGTCGCATGTACACGATCCCAAAATGATAAGTGATTGTGCGCTGCAGGGACTCAGCATGGCAGAGAAGGCAATCTGTGTGCACGTGTGGGCATGGATGGCTGGTTGTATGTGTGGTGGTGCATTGTGTAAGTGTGTGTGTGTCAGTAGGGACATGCACTCAATACATGCATGCAAAATGAAGTGACCATCAGTGTCCTGTACACAACACACGTGAACATTGCCCCTCTGGAAACCTCAGTGTGTCAAACCACACCATTCCCCTGACACCTGAAAAGTAAACACAGGAACATCTATTGACCAGCAGAACACATCATGTACATAGGACCCGACATTGACAATGTCAGACAGTGACCAATCACTGTAGCCCAAGCGTACTGTCCGACAAATAAAGCACCTCCCTCATTTCCTCATCACCTTGACCTTCCGAAGAACTGTCTCTGGGCTTCTTCCTTCTAGTCTACCTGGCTTCAGGATCTCCCTTCCCCTTGGTTTCCTTGTTCTTCCTTTTGTGTATATAGGGTCTAGCCCCCTCAGAGGATACCTGGACCGGTAAAATAACCAAATTGCAGAAAACTCCAAGGAGCCAAACCCCAAAACCAGGGAAAACACCTCTAGGCACCAAAAAATCCTGGAAGAGTCTCCAGTAGATGACCTGAAGTTGTAGAATATGGCCAAGTACATGTCCAAGCTGAATGATAGAATAACTTCCAAGGTTGCACAGTTATACAATGGTGCACAGGGTGGGTAGGAATTTGAGTAGACAATAATCAATGAGGATGCCACAACTGATGGGTAGATATGAAACTTGACTAGAAAATAACCAAGGAGGCTGGCACAACTGGATTGTTGAGCTGAAACCCAATCAATCCTTGATAGCATGAACAGAGAAAGGCAGAGACAGCACAACTCTGAGAGATTGCCGGGAACAGCTGACAGCAAGTTAAGAGCCAGAACAGTTGAATAGCTTTGGTAAAAGGCCAAAGTCAACATAAAGGAATGGATGGAATAGATGAAAGATAGGAGGAGCGAGATAGAGAGATGCTGTGGTACAGAAGTGTACCGAGGCAAACCGAGGCAGCGTACGAGTACGTGTAAATAACTGCCCGAGAGACGGGTGGACAGATTTGCAACAAGGACAGTAGCAGGAAGAAAAACAGAGCCTAAAGGCACCAGAGTGTGAAAAACGAGTAGAAAAGCTGTAGTCCAGTTGGAAAACTTCACGGCCACGCAGCAGCAAAGTCCAAAAGGGAAGACAGATACAAAGTGCCGTCCAAACGGAATGGAGCAGAGAAGTAGTCTAGGCGTACATCTCAGGTGAGGACTGGACTGTGAGTTGTGGTTCTTGGGTCACATTCCTAATGCTTCCATCTTTGGCACAATTCCCAGGGGCTGAACCTAACACAGACCAACTTGACATTGTCACCTCCTGGCCCCCTCCCACCATCAGTGTGGCTTTGACAGCTAAAGGGTGAAGGCTACCATCTACAGCATGAAGTGCACCAAGCATGTATACAGGCAAGAAATCAAAAAAACATCACAATCGGCTTCAATAAATGCACAGTTCAAAATTGTGCTCACCAAAATTGATTGCAGACATGCCTTGGAGAAAACATCCATAATCCCCACTAGGGGTGTAAACACAAGTAGTACAGCAGCAGACTGGCCACAGATATGACGAATGTCCAATGCCCTTGTATACATTGCTGTCACACCGAACTATCCTTGCAAGCCCATGGAAAGGGGAAGCAGGAGTGGCATATATGTCTGGACCCCAAGCCACAAGCACATACACGAGACAAGCTTGTATGGGCTCAGCTGGAACAGACAGTGGATGCTTTCAAAAGCCACCAAGCACCACACGTCACATGAATGCACAATAGACAAACAATATTATTTAAAAAAAAATGGCCACATACGACCCGGGTGAGGGGGGACAACCATGAGGGGGGTGGTACAGGATGCACCTCAACACCCACATGCGATGATGTTGAGATACAAAAAACTCCATGGGCTCAAAGCCTGCACAGCCCGATCTGTGTGGAAGATAAGTCATCGTCCGAGTCACCCTCTGGATGGAAATCAGAAGGTGGATGTGGCACAGTTGCCTGACCACGCCTATGTGCAGCTTGCCCCTGGACGGCAGCAAGCCTACGAGTCTGGTAAGCCCGGTCCTGTGTGGTGATGGCACGTAGGTCAGCATGCAACACCTCACGTGATATGCGTGCTTCCTCTTTCAAGGTAGCACGTGTAACACAGAGTTCTGCCTGCATGGCCTCAAATGACATCTGGAGCACCTCCCGGCATGAACGTAGCTCAACTGAGATGGTGTTCTCAAGCTGTTCCAACCGGTCCTCTGACCGCTGCCTCTGGTACATGTTGAGGACACCCAGAGTTGATCTGAGGGATTGATGGTCATCCCTCAGGGCCTCCATGTGTACCTCTGTGTGAGCAGCAAGTGCTTGCTGCAGAGACACCATTTCAGCCCAGCATGCCCTGTCTGAGGCCGCCATGCCCAGCCTGAGTGAGCGTTCTGTGGACTGTGCTGCCTGCTGCTGGAGCTATATCTTCCTAGTCGGGGGGACCATGGATTGGGCCACACGTTCCATGCCTTGAGCGATCTTATCAATAGATGCCCCCTGTTGCTGTGAACTGGCATACATGGATTGCTCCCACTCAGTATTCCCTGGCGGCGCATGACCACTGCGTTGCCGGACATGACACCTGCAGGACCCAAGGAGCTGTGGTCCTTGCCTGATTGGCACCGCCCGCAGCTGCAGGACTACATCCCTCCACTGACATGATACCCCAGGCACATCGGCAACTGGTGTGAAGTGTGACCGTGCATCCAGAACCACCACAGGCAGACATTCAAACACTGTCTGGCCCCTCAGTGCAGGTGTTGCAGCCAGAAGATCATCCACATCAGGATCACTCACCTGCGACAAATGGACATGACACGCATCCAACTCAAAATTGTGCTCAGAGTGATCATCAGAGCTTGACTGATTTCAGCCCTGGACACTATGGTCTGGAGCACAAGTGGGTTCCTGTGGTCTACCACACTACGACCCCCACTTGTGCCAGGTTTCTGATGTAATAGCAGCCCCGTGTCTGGAATGACATCACCATCCTCTGGCTCCATTGCGTCATCACCTGTAATGTGAAAAAACAAACATGAGTACACATGTCAGAAGCACATAACCCACACACACATAGACATCATATCAACAGCCAACACATGAAACAGACATGTCACACACAACTGAAATTCCGGCATGCATCCAGTGGCATTGACATGCAATGGTATCCCAAAAGCAGAAATGGATGACTGTAAATTGCAAAGCCTACACATGTACTGAATGTAGCATATCACCTCCATCACACACCACCTCTGACAGGAACATATCACAGGCAGAAATGACAGATGGCAACAAAGAGATGGCACGTAGCATAAGCATGTCTGAACAGCCAAATGGCCACAGCTTCAAGTGAATCAAACACACCATGACACACGTAATATGCATGTACACATGCATCACTCAATCATCATCACCAATATAGCTTCATCCATCTGCAGCTCGGCCCGTACCGGGTGTCATGGGCCATGTTGACATAGTGAATGTCCTGAGCAAAGCGAGGGCCTACAACGAGGAATGAGGGACCATAACGCCCATTACGGTCCAAGCTGCCGGTCCATGAATCTTCCAGAACACCCCTCAGCG